>NC_083766.1:55053226-55105726 GCF_963514075.1 Conger conger
TATGTGGAGCTCTGATTTTCCAAACTTCAGATTGCTTTACATCAATATTAACAGCATTTTACAATATCACCTTAACTACTATAATGGCTAGAAATTAAACAGAGTGACAGACAACCCACGTATAATCTGAAGAATGAAGATTATCAAGATATTAGCCATTTAGCGTTGTCTCCTCTAATAACCACTCGATAGCTCTGTTTTTCTTCCGACAGGCAATAAAAACGTGTCCCTTTTATGCTCCACAGCAGGTGGTGCAGATGGCACTGCATGTGACAGGCACACTGAAAACAAACAGCAGTCAACCAAGGAGGTTTTCTTAGCTTTTAAAAAAAACAAAAACAAAACAGCTAGGTGGCGGTGAGACACGCTTTCATAAAGTCACAAACAGCGACGCTTTGAAAGTTCTCTGTGTACGCGTGTGTGCAACCGCCTGCCCGCCTACGCACACACTTGGTGGCAGCAAGCCAGCGAAACTAGCACATCGGATCTTACGGACGCACTGGCGTGTTTTAAAAGCCCCTATGAGGAGCTCGGCCCATTATCCCTCCGTGTTAACATTCCACAGTTACCGGGTACACCAAATCTCCCGTCACTGCCGACATCTACTTTGCGGCTCGAGAGCTCGAGGCTTCGCGCACAACCCCGAAACGGCAACCTCACGCCTTGAGCTGTTGTATTTTAGCAGTTGCAAGAACACATTTTTCAGAGGTAGTGTGAAAAGCAGGTCCTGTAGTATGGGCAAAAAAAAAAAAAAAAAAAGCACAGGCCTATTTCATGTGAAATGGTACTTCACAGCTTATCCACTGTAGTGTGAGGAAACCCATATTGAGAGCTGATTTTGCAAGATAGTTGGAAGTTTTTCAACCACACCGCGAGTGGCGGCACATTTCTTTGAGTGCAGTTGCAATGTGATGCGTGTGCACCTTTTGCAGGTGGCTACGGTGCCGCTAGCACGCAATGCTCATCGGCTCACAGAGGTTTGATCCCGTTTCGGTTGGACGCGGCGGCCGCAAGAACTGAACCCACCCACGCAAATAACAGTGGGCCTCTCTTACCCATCTGCAGTCACAGTCACTCCTCTTAGGACAACAGAAAAGACATGCATGTACAGCGGGGGCCTGCAACATTGGTCTTGGAGAAACTAAGAGTCTGTATGTTAATTTCACTTTTTATTTCCACCTTAAAAATCAGCAAGTTAAGATGGGAGTTGGAAACTAGCAATAGCTATAATCACTGAATGTAGAACATCAGCTACATAAATCTGGTTTAAACGGGCAATAATGATGCTATGTCTCTTGACATTGTCCCTACTGAAATAAACATTAAATAAATAAATAAATCATATCACAGATAGCTACACCAACACTAGCTCCCCTCCATCAACCTGCACACACAGCCAATGATATGCACCTCTCCTCTCAATGGCACTATCTCTCCTGTAGCACTGTATACTCTGTAGTGTGGAAAAAGTAGTAGCTGGCTTTGGGTTGTGTTCAATCTTATGCCGGGCACATGTGGCACAGTGGTCATGAGATTTGAACACTCCCTGAGGAAAGCAGGTCGTACACGGAGGGGCCAAAAGCGCCTGCACATCCCCACATCACGGCTGTCCAGTCTGATCCAGGGTGGGTGCAGCCTTTTGTTCTTGTCTAGCGTGTAAACACCCATTCAGCTATTCAGCTAAGATTGGTCTTCAGTCAAGATCTTCAAAGGTCTGTCAAATTTATGTTTTAGTACAGGAGGAAAAGTCTGTACCTAGTGGCCCTATCCCTGCCCAACATGGCTGTACCCTCAGTGACCCTACCCCTGCCCAACATGGCTGTACCCACCATAGTCCCCACACAGAACTACAGCCTTGTTCTGTATCAGAGAACCACTGCAAGAATCAGCAAGAGCTAGTCTGACCTAAAGCAACTAAAATGTTGTTAAATAAAAATATTTTCATTTCAGCTATTATTACATCATAATGAAATGCTCATGAAATATTATCTGATTTTGTCTTCATATACCAGCCATGAAGTGTGAATCATTATGGAAAGGAATTTGAGTAGACCGGCATCTGCCTCAGACACAAGCAAAAGCAACTCCTGCACTTCTGTTCAATAATTGTTCGATCGTACCTCTATAATTGTTCGATCATGTTGCAGATTAAATAATCAGGTAGTGCGCGTGCGCTCCTAAGAACTGGACTGAGAACGACAACATCAGGGAGATACATTCTGAACCGAGTAAAAGGGGGTTAAATGTCACTACAATGGCCGTTACAACACTTCAGAGGCAACATTGTTGATCTCCGTTCAGCAACGGAGACAAATTAAAGGCATGAGTTAAACTATTGTATTCGAATTAGAAGCATGGGGACTATTATTTATCTAGCATTTAATTCATTTTTAATGACATATTCGGACGGCAGACGAAATTACAAAGTAGCTAGGTACTCGAGTCTCCTGTGTGAACCTAATACACCTGAGTTTGATCAAGATTTCAGGCTAGCGTTCAGGAAATTTCTCCGACCATTTAATTTACTGAAGTCTTTGGATGTGTAAACTGACAATCAACTGGTGATTGCATGCGAACAGTTTCCAGTTTGCCAATCGGAAAATATGTTTTGAAATAAAATGCACCAAAGAAATAAACATTTAATAGATGCAGGTCTATGGCATTATCGCTATTATCACTCAATACCTTTATCAGAGATGTCTGAACGTTTTCCACCGGACATTAGACAGGTGAAGGCGAAATCAAAGCGCAGGTTGCAGTTTTGTATAAATTACATACTTTAAATCCACCTGGTTTACACAGATCCACACAGTTTAGAGCGTGGCTAATTGCACTCTTGTCCTCTTGAACGGTGCAGACCGAGAAATACAAAACAATGCTGAGAGCTTCAAGAACGCGCAAAAAAACAATTAAATAATGATACTATTCATTCAACTGTAATACATACAACATGATAGTTACTCACCGTCCACCTTTTCGGACTTTATTATGGTTAACGTTGGTTTCATATCAACAACTGCCGTCATGACCGTCAGATCAAAAAGTTCAAACGAGGTTGTTTTATAGTAGCCACAAAACAATAAACCGATGTATCTCCTCTTCTTGCTATCCGGGAATACCTTGCACTGTACCCAAGTGATGTTGTTTGTAATCGTTCCCCGACTGTTCTTCCAACTCAGCCCGTCACCTATGGTATTCAAATCAAACCTCTTCTACACACGCGTTTCTCTCTCTCTCTCTCTCTCTCTCTCAGTTCCTCGTTCACTTTCTCATACCAGCCCGCTCGCCTTTGTCAAGTCGACTACGCTGCGCTCAGCCGATTCTGACTCCGAAGAAGCCAGACCCTCTTGTCATTCATTCCTGAATGGGCGGTGTTACTGTAGTGCGCCAGGGGTTTCACAGTCCAATTACGTTTTTGTCAGCTCTCTCACTATGAGTCGTTTTGTAATAATATTCCCATGCCGTGAGTACATCATCAATCCCGTTTCGACTCGATATAGCCTACGTAAACTAAGATCTTGAGCAATATAATTGACAATTTGCTTGTAAAAACAAACATTGGTGACGTTTCTCAAGGACACAACTTGAAGCGGGTTTGATCATGAAGAATGCGTGATTCTTTTTACGTTTCTGGTTTTTGCTTCCTTGGTATTTATTTGTGATGTTCATCCAAAACTGGTTTTCACACCAAACATCAACGGCATTCCGCAGCTGTGCCTGCTACACTTGTTTCAGAACTGCACGTTTGTACAAAGAAACGAAACGTCAAAAACTAACAGCCTTTTCTGTTCTGGTCCATTGGTTTACATTCTATTTTGGTGTATCCTCTACTGGGACTTGTAGCCTCATCATATAGCTGAAAAAATCAATATCATTCAAACAGCATCAATATCCGGACCATACAGATTCCACATAAGAAGTGGAACTGATTGCATATTCTATTAATTATGTATTGTCGTCTATTGATTTTATGAGAGTGATCTCTCTGAATTGCCATTAGCTAACCTGGATAGTGTTCCCCTTGACCAAATATGAGCTGGAAATCTATGAGAGGTGCCTCGGTTTTGGGTTTTAACAATTCACAAGGGTTTTATAGAGATGGGTGTATCCCTCTCACAAAAGGAACGCACTACAGCTCGGTGCCTTTTGAGTTGTTCCGTGGCCTATGTTGATGAAGTGAATTTGAGCTGCTTTCACCAAGTAGCCTAGCCGTTGCGTCAAAATTCGTCTCGGTGACGCTCACTTGAACATTTTATCATCGCACGATCTACAGATGGTAAGTACCTTCACACTGCAAACACAGATCTGCCTTACGAGCATTTGAGCATTAAGAACATGCCTTATCAGCAAAGACGGGTGTGTTTTCACAGCGCGCAGTTAGAAATCCTCCGGTGTGGACACACTGTGGCCTCCAAGCACCTGCAGCGGAGCTCGCTACAGCTTACAGAGCAGAATAGTTTTATTCTAAATTTAGACTCTGTACAGACGCCTCCCTGCCTGTGGGCTGGCACATAGAGGCACATTTCGGGGGCTTTCATTCGGTGTTGGTGGCTCTTGGGACGGTGTTTGACTGGCTCCCTGTTCAGTGTGGTAAACTGGGCCCCACACAATGCATCTCTTGTGGTCCGTGCCCACCTGGTTCCGGCTTTGTGACCCGTCTCCCGTGGAAACAGCGGGGGGGGGGGGGGGGGGGGGGGGTGGACGGTCCTGCCCGGGTCTCAGGGTTCTGACCCAGACTGGAGGGAGGGTGGGTTGAAACAAAGGGATAACTTTTCCCAAACAACCAACCAAGGAAAAGGCACAATCCTTCCCTTCATTATGGCGGACAGACACCCCGCACAGCCGGTTGGGGGAGCTTGCTGAGCGAAGCTAGCCTGTCGCCGGTGAGTGATGGGTTTTATTTCCACACCCACTTTGCCTCACACAGGAGCGGGCACACTCAGAGGTGTCACAGTCACTCTGAAAGCAGCGCCGCTGGCCTACGCTAACGGAACAGACCGTTAAACCCAGGCCCAACCCTCGCGCGAAGCCTGCGTTTCGCTCCTCCGTGAACCCTTTTAAGACTGCCTTTTTGAGTCAGTGTTCTTGAACTCTGTTGCTTTCAGTTGCCAATGGTGATTCTTATCATTCAGATAGAGCATTCTAGTGAAGTACCTTAAGATGAACTCTTGGAAGTAAAGGTACGAAAAGTGCCTAAAAACTGGAGTGTTACCCTATAGTTGCCTAAAATTGTACCCCTATCCAGCAATATATAATTCATTTGTACCTTTTTTTCCTCACTCATTTGTACCCAAAGAGAACGTTACTGTACATTCAGGGTACATTTGGGAAATGTGATCCTTCAAGAAACAAAATGTACCTCCGCTGTCACTTTATTTTTGAGAGTGTGTTGAGGGACGGTCATCACTCTTTGGACAGCGGAAGAGACCTGGCACGGTGGGCTCTGGTGGGCTCAGGTGCAGTCAGGCTCCTATCAGCTGCCCCGTTGCTGTTTTCGGGGTTCCTGCGTCACAGTGCAACGCCAGGGGGGACCTCCACTCTGTCCCCATTCAGGATTTTCTGCCTCTCTTTGTTTCGCTGCTGAAGGAAGTGTGCGCTGGCCTGATTAGCATCGCCGCTTCCTCCTTTCCCATAACCTCCGCACCCGCGTCGGCTGTCTGTTTACTTTTAGACCTTAAAAAATGGCCTGCGCTCGTGAGGACGTGCCCCTTGTCATCAGCGGACCTCCACCCCCCCACACACACACACACACACACTGCCCCCCTTTCCCTCTCTTCCTCCAGCTGTACACCAAGTCATTCACATGAAATAAAACTGAACCCAGTGGAGGCACAGTCCCAAGGAGCCAGAACACAGCTGTGCGTGTGTGTGAGTGCGTGCGTGTGTATGTGTTTGTGTGAGTGAGTGTGTGTTTGTGCTCGCATGTGAACAGTGAGTACTGTTTATGGAATGTTTGTTCACATGTGAACAGTAAGAACAGTCGAGGAAGTAGAGAGAGTATGTGTGTTTGTGTGTGTGTGTGTGTGTGTGTGTGTGCATGCGTGTCTGCAGGCATGCGTGTGTGCTCACGCGAACACCTAGGTCATGGCTCTGTTTGACAGCTAAAAGACTCTCTAAATAAGAACATTCAGTAAGCTCACAATGTATGAAGAAATGGGCTTTAAAAAAGCTCATTTTTCTTAATGCATAGCTTAATCATTCATGTTTTCTATTGTTGTTGCTGGTTATTGCCATGACTACTATGATATATTTTTTTCTGATTTTTTCTTTGTTAGAAGCTGTATCAATTTGCTGCTCAATTTGAACACCTGCACAAGAATTAAATCCAGTCCTTTTTCTTTTTTCTTTCATTTGTTTGGCAAATACATTGACCAGGCATGGTTCCAAGGACTTCATGGCTGGCATACATAGACATCGTTCACAGGTTGTGATTTTCTTAAACACAAAGAAAGAGAGGCATTTGCCGGTGTCCCGTATTTCGTCGGTCACTTTCCAGAATGGAAAAATGCCTTTGGAAAACAGCAAACCTCCACATGCTACCAACATGGGATTTATTACCCGCTGTTTCACCGCATCAAACAAGAGCCGCGACAGCACGCATTCTTAGAAGCAAATGAAACAGGGTAAGGGTCGGAAGTCTGCAATGTTGCAACATGATATTTTAATAAAAATATCATGGGTCAAAACACTTTGCCCGAAAATATCTATAAACCAGTGTTTCCACGGAGAGCCACATGGTCTGTTGTTTTCATTTTCCCCTCAAAATCAGCAACCAGTTTAGACCCAAGGAACCAGATGATGCTGGTTAGCCATGTAATCAACTGCTTTCATTCACAAACCAGGGGAATTTCATTCACAAGCCTGTTCCACAAAGCAGGACTACTGAGTTAACCAGATAACTGCACTGGGTAAAACATGGGGCCTGTTCCACAAAGTAGGATTACTGTGTGCGCTGGATAACTGCACTGGGTAAAACCTGGGACCTGTTCCACAAAGTAGGATCAGTGAGATAGCCAGATAACTGCCCTGAGTAAACCCCAGACCCAGCTCAAATCTGGAACATTCACGAAAGTAAAAAGAGTTGGTCCGAGTTTTACTTTATGCAATGACCTGGCTAACTTCTAACAATCTTGCTTTGTGAAACAGGCCCCAGGTGTTGGTTAACAACGAAAACCAGTCTCTCCGTCAGGGCCTCCAAGCCCACGATTGAAGGCTGATACTCTGGATATTTTTCATGAGGAGTTATTTCTGCTTTGGCAGCATTTAGTTTGAGGCCCTTGTACTGAACAGCTCTTGGGAGGCCTGTTTCAAAGGGCTCCAACAACAAACATGGCCCAGCACCCTGGAGCCTACGAAAGGCCAACCCCACTGGAGCCAGGGCCCCAGGGGAGAGGGGGAGACGGCGGTACTTAGCAGCCTGGGAGCGGAGGGGCGCTGGGCGAGCGTGGGGAGAGCACCTCCTCCCCAGCGACGGGTGTCCCTCTCCCAGCATAAATCTCCCTTCACAGGCCCGGTCAAACAGAGGTGACGTCAAAGGCGGAATGTTCCCGTTAAAAATAGAATGAAAAAAATAAATATTTTTTTAAAATGCGGGGCTGACGACCGCTTGGGGGGTGAGTATGAGGAGGTTCCAGGGGCCCCGTGACCCGTCCCCCCCCCCCACAGGAGTGCGGTTCGAGAGGCCCCAGAGGGGCCTGTATAAATGTGGCCCCTACTCCAAAACACACACATAAACACGCATGCTCCCTTAGCATCCTGTGTGGGTCCCTCAGCATTAGAGATGTGTGTGTGTGTGTGTGTGGTTCATGGCATTCTGACCATGTCCCCGTCTCCAAAAGACATTGTAATGTATCTTATTTTATTCATTGTACATGTTATACATTCACTGAGCATTTTATTAGGAACACCTGTACACCTTTACAATCAACCAATCATGTGGCAGCAGTGCAATGCACAAAATCAGGCAGATATGGGTCAGGAGCTTCAGTTAATGTTCACCTCAACTATCAGAATGGGGAAAAAATGTGATCTTGATGATTTTGATCGTGACGTGATTGTTGGTGCCAGACGGGCTGGTTTGAGTATTTCTGTAACTGCTGATCTGTAACTTTCATGAACAACAGTCTCTAGAGTTTACTCAGAACGGTGAGAAAAACAAAAAACAGTGAGTGGCAGTTCTGCGGACTGAAACGCCTTGTTGATGAGAGAGGTCAATGGAGAATGGTCAGACTGGTTTGCTGACAGAAAGGCTACGGTAACTCAGAAAACCAGTCTGTACAGTTGTGGTGAGCAGAAAAGCATCTCAGAATGCACAACGCGTTGACCCTTGTGGCGAATGGGAAACAACAGCAGAAGACCATGTCGGATTTCATTTCTGTCAGCCAAGATCAGAAAGCTGAGAGTGCAGTGGGCACAGGCTCACCAAAACTGGACAGAAAAATGTAGCCTGGTCTGATGAATCTCGATTTCTGCTGAAGCTAACAGATGGTATGGTCAGAATTTGGTGCCAACTTTGCACACTTTGGGCTCATTAATACCAATTGATCATTGCTTGAATGCCACAGCCTATTTGAGTATTGTTGCTGGCCATGTTCCATCTTCTAATGGCTACCTCCAGCATGATAATACATCTTGTCACAAAGCAAAAAACATCTCAAACTGGTTTCATGAATATGACAATGAGTTCACTGTTCCTCAGTGGCCTTTCCAGTCACTGAATCTGATTTGCAGCAAGAATTTGCAGCTGACAAATCTGTCAACATGGAACAGAATCTCAAATAAATATTTTCACCATCTTGTGGAATCTATGCCACGAAGAATTGAGGCGGTTTTGAGAGCAAAAGGAGGCCCTATCCAGTATTAGTATAGTGTTCCTAATAAAGTGCTCAGTGAGTGTATATCTTACTAGCAGCACAAAGGGGAGAACTATTTGCCAATGGAGACCTCCAGCAGTGCCATCTACTGGCTGGGGTTGGTAGGCCTGCTATGATTGAAGGGTGTAGCCTCACTTGTTAACCTCACATAACATTGCAGTACAGTGAGCCTGACCAGGGTCACACTGTAATGCGATATACCATGAGCCCACCCAACTCGCAGGGCTGTGCTCTGCGGAGAAACCAAAGGTCGGTTTTGTCTTTTCAGGAATGGTGATCTTGTGTAGGTGGGACTGCTGTCGGAGGTGCCGATTCTGGCCAACTCAAGCGCTGACCTCTTAACTCCGCGCTGGCTGAAGCGAATCGCGGATTGCATCAGATCGCTGGGTTTTTGGCAGGAGCCGAAACTGTAACTTCCCACACCAGATGTCAACCTGCCACTCCGAGGCTGAACATCGCAGCACAATGGAGCCTTTAGCCGTACGGTGGAGTGCTCTCCGGGCCAAACGTGCTTTATTTGGCACCGATGGAGACTGAGATGAAGATCTGCAATTGAGAGAGAAGTTCTGGGTCACACCTCAGACATATCTGTGTAGTTCCACAATCTTCTGATAAAACATATTATAAAATGTTAAAATGTATGTTTGTTGTTTTTTTGGTGGGGATGGTGGGGAGTCTTGTTTTCCCATAGGGTTTGACTGTCATTTAACACATGATCTTATTTCAGCAATGCCTCTTCATCCTGTCAATCTCAATGAAAGTTATATGTAAAATATGCAGGAGAGGAGGCTGCAGTTATGATAGAGGAAATACAAGAATGAAAAACAGAGCTTGCTGACTGTCTCTTGCTTTTTCTCCTTCTCCGTTTTCTCCTTCTCCTAGATATGAATTTCTGTTGATAGCAGCTGGTTTGCGGCTCAAGACTGCTTTTACAGCACCGATAACACCGTTTATTATGTTTTTAACACTCTATCTAATGAAGCTAACCGCAGAAAAGAAAACTGTTAGAGTTTGTTTTGAGAATAAAATATTTGTTTGTTTTAACGTGCAAAGGAAAGTACATCATAAAAGCTGTTATGGGTTGTACAATGATGAGACATCAAGAAATGGCCGATGACATTGACAGACGCTCTGTGGTTTTTACACTCACGCCAACCCAGCCCCAAAATATTTATCAAAGCAGAACTTCTTAGCGGCTTGACGTATTTCTTCAATTCAACTAGCGTCTTTGCCACAGTACGTTGTCAATTATCTGCAGCGGTGGAGAGTCCAGGGGTCAAGTAAAAAGAAAGAAAAAGTCCTGCCACGTGTTTCCTCCAACCAAAACCTCAGCTGATTTCACTAATTCACTCTGCTCCTGGCTGAAGAATTGTGCTAATTTGCTAATTCAGGTGATTAGAAAAAAGTACTTATACATTCTGAACCTGGATTTTCCACCTCTGCACTGCAAAATATATAGTCTTAACAAGTCTTTTAGTCTTGTAAAAAACTTAAGACTCAAGTAGAGAATATTAGCTTGTCTTAAGTTACTGTTTGCTTGAGAAGTGAAATTTTACGTACCACGCTGGCAAATCTTGAAATGAGTGAAACTGACTTACTTCATTGCCACTGTTTTTGCAAAAAAAAGTCATAGAAATGAGTACATATAAGACTATAATTGAGAAGCTGAGATTGCCTTATTTTTTTGTTTTTGCAGTATGATTATCCGTCCATTTAGAATCAGGACTGTCCAACTTACAAGCTCATCTTGAGAAGAGTTCCTTGCCTTTGGTTTCACAGTTAGTCACAGCTTAACATCTAACACATGCCTTCCAGTCACAGTTGTGACAGTAAAGCAACGGGGGTTAAAGGAAGTATATTTACAACTGCAGCATATAATATTAAGTCATTTATATTGCTTTGTTTCTAGATTGCATTAATTAATTTGGCACGTCCACGCATTTATACCTGCATCCTATTCACTGAAGCGGGTTAGAAGGCACAAAAAGATTTGT
Source organism: Conger conger (assembly GCF_963514075.1). Classification (NCBI taxonomy): domain Eukaryota; kingdom Metazoa; phylum Chordata; class Actinopteri; order Anguilliformes; family Congridae; genus Conger; species Conger conger. The sequence continues at coordinate 55,064,094 of NC_083766.1, forward strand.
CCAAGTTTTATTAACAATTTACACATGCACGGCACCGTAGATCCATTTTGCACCATTCAGACAGTCCCCGAGGTTCTGAGAGGAGATGGGTTTCATGATTGAGCGGACAGCACCAGCACATGGTCTGAATGAAAATGGGAACGTTAGTGTGGCGCTGCTCCTGTGACCGTGACCACTGTCTCCGTTCGACGGTCACGCTAACAGGACCCCTGCAGAGTGCCGCGTCTGCCCTCCCCTGCGCCGGCTGTCTCCAGTCCTCGTTAGGTGCGGAGGTCAGGAGACTGCCCGTTTCATGGCCTCTCTTGTTAAAGTGGGGAAAGGGCTTTATCAGCAGATCTTCGGATCTTCGCAGCCGGAAGCCGTTAACGCGGACGCACGTGCGGCCCCTGTCCTTCGTCTCCCCGGCCAAACGGCCTCTCTCGCTCCGCGCTTTAATCAGCGCACTGTTTATTGATGGTTTAGGGGAAAAAAATATGGTTTACAGAGTGTTTGAATGCGCTTGCATGCAAATCAGGAGCCAAATGGGCTGTTTTATGAGACCATACATTTATACTGGTAATATGGTTTATCATCACTGAAATCGCCCTAATTAACTTAATAGATAATTGCTAAATGCTTGTGCGCACACACGCACACCCACACACATGCACACACACAGGCACATGCGCGCATAACCACAGACATACTCGCAAAGACACACACATAATCACACACTCACACACAGATACAAGCACACACACACACACGCTCACACACACACACAGGTACATGCACACACAACCACAAACATACTCGCAAAGACACACAACCACACACAAACCGATACAAGCACACACAGACATAAGCACAGACAAACACGCACAGGCGCAAATAAAACATTCGTAGACACGGGTACACACACGTACACACAGATGCTAAGCGCAGACAAACACCCGCAGGCGCAAATAAAACATTCGTCGACACACGCATACACACACGTACACACAGATGCTAAGCAGAGGCATGTGATTTACTGGAGGTATTAGCATGGGGTCCAGGTGGCTGCAGCAGAGCCGGGGCATCTGGCACGCAGAAACCTGATCCCCTCTGTAACTCAGGGTGCAGCCGGGAGAAGGAGAGGACAGACCCGGTTTAGGGGTGAGACGGGGACCCCATCAATCACGGGTCGTTTACACGGGCTGGGTATGGACGGGGCAGCGCTTGTCCTGTGGATACAGTACCCTGGCCTGACACCTTGAGCCAAACTTAGATGCAGATGTGGAACTTTGGTTAGCATCTATTAAGTCTTACACGTTTTTAAAGGTCTTTTGTAATATATATTAGTGGAGTCTTAACCACAGCAAGTTCCTGGGAACTTGGGCTTGGCCTAAGTAAATACTACAGTCAGCAAGATATGGATATGGTGACTTGTATTGTAGCATAACAGAGGGGTGCAACGTAATTCATCTTTATCATACAGGAAATGTTATCCATGCCATTCATACAATGTCAAGGAATTGAGAGGTTCATTCCTGGAACTGCTGAGTGGATGACAATGTCTAAGTCAGTTTCCTCTCTGTCTTACAGATTTCCATTCATCAGGAACACGGGAAGTGGTTTTTACAGTTTCCATAACGACGTGCACCATTTCTTTAAGCTTAGTCAATGACCAACCATTCACCACTGTAAGTATTGCCACCTATGCATGTATATGCTAAGTGATAGACTATGGTGTGACATTGGGAAGGACAGCCCTAGATTGGGGTCGAGCTGAATTCAGTCAATTCAGGAACTAGAATTTCAATTCATGAATCGAAGTAAGCCTATATCTACGAGCATTTTGAAATGCATTAACTGAATTTCTGTTCATTTCTTGACTGTGAGACCAACTTACTGAATTGACAGTAAATTCAGTCGACACTCAATTGACCCTGGGTGGCTCTGCAGCTGGCACCAGACACTGTCATTAAAACCTGTTTATTTATTTAATGTATATCAGTCATTAATTTCATAGCATTTTAGGTTTTCTCTTGTTTACCTCATTATACCTACCACAGACGACTGTACTGAATCCACCGACTTGTTGTCCCTGGTCCATGTGGGTTCATGTTCCACCTCAAAACATTCTCATGGTTTTTATTTTAACACAGAGGAAGACAGAGCAAAACATTTTTGTGGAAGTTTTCATGGAATGAGGCCCTTTGCACTCAACATTTACTCTGTGTTTCAAAAGGTGGTAAGGAGGGTAGTAGTTCAGTGTTTACAATCAACTGACAGTACAATACATGTGGAGGGTAGTTTGTGTACTGAGGACAGCATCCACCCAAAATACGGAACTAAAAAAACAGAACTTTAATTACGGTCGTCACTGAATGTTGTTAACAACTATCCAAGCAGTCTCAAAATATCATATTTTTTCACAAGTATTCTGGTAAAAGAAACCTCACAAACAACAAGTAAAGATATATACACGCAAAGAGGTCGCACACACACAGTGGCAGTCTAATTTACTCCCACACTATCTGCTAATGTATGGTGAACATTCTTATGTATAAAATGGCCGACTTGCATCACTCAGGTGGGTGCAATGCATTGGTGATAGTTTAGGTGTGTTCCCCCTTCACTTGACAATACTTTGAGGCTGTGAATACTGCTATACTAGGCAGTAACTATCACAGAGATCATGGCTTTAGAGAGTGCTGTACAAGAAAGATGCATGGGAACTGGAAACCATCTGGGTTACAAACTCAGTTGTAGTCTAGCAGACTTGTTTTTTCACTGTAAAATCCCTGTCCTACTAAAGCTACACGACTCAAAGGTTTTTTGAGTAATTTAGCAGGAAACTCTTATACAGTGATTTCCAGCATGCATATTTACTTTGTGTAAGACTACATAGCTACAGAAAGCAATTTGACAGAGCAGCAGTCTGGCGTTATGGTTTGAGAAGATTGAGGTTCTACCTGAGTGGTTGCAAGCTTGCATCCCAGATTATGCATGACAGTTTTACCCCTGAGCATGACAGATAGACTGAATGTGTTTCAATAAATATCCAGCTGTCTCCCTAGCCACTGCCATTTGCCTACAATGTCTCCTTCAAAGAAACAAGCCACAGATTTCACCCTTGCTGAAAAAAAGAGCTTGAGCCAGGTTTTGAAATGACTGGTAGCTGTTTGACCAGTTCAGACCAGCTCCCAGCTCTACATGGTTTAGCTGGTTGACCAGTTCAGACCAGCACCCAGCTTGACATGGTCTGACCAATTCAAGCTATTTTTCAAAACAGCTGGTAGCTGGTTGACCAGCCCAGCTACCAGCTCAGACGAGCTACCAGCACTAGCTGGTTGACCAGCTCATACCCAGCGAGACCAGCTTTATGACCAGCTTGGCCATGCTGGTTGACCAGCTCATACCCAGCTTGACCAGCTTATGACCAGCTTGACCATGCTGGTTGACCAGCTCATACCCATCTAGACCAGCTTCATGACCAGTTTGGCCATGCTGGTCGACCAGCACATACCCAGCTAGACCTGCATTATGACCAGTTTGGCCATGCTGGTTGACTAGCACATACCCAGCTAGACCGGTTGGCCATGCTGGTTTACCAGCTCATATCCAGCTAGACTGCCTTATGACCAGTTTGACCTGCTCAATTTCCAAGCTGGTAAAGCTGACATTGCTGGGTTTCACAGCAAGGACATTACAAGTTCTGCCCTGGAATTGCATAATGCAAATTATATATGTCAGGGTGGAGTCCAGGGGTTGGCCCATAAGTATATTGACGGATTTCTACCATAGCAGGGTAATGAGAGTATTTTGCCAAAAAAAAACAACATAAAGTACAAAGACAAGCTAGGGTGATTACATCACAGAGAGAGGGTCAGGTTATGTGAGAGTTGGGCGGAATGTGACTCGCCCCAGTGTATGCAGGAGAGTCACCATGGAGACGGCTGTCTGCCGAACGAATCAGTAATGAGTATATCATTTCAACACCAATGAGTAGCACACAGTTGCAATATATTGAATACTTGCCAATAGTACATACTGTACCACAATTAAAAAGCTATGTATTTAAACCGCTCCCTAACTTTTCAATTGTACTCTGTCTATTGCATAATATACATAATATAATGTACGGGCAGGCATGTCAATCTAAAAGCATTTTAATTATTACCATATGAGGGGCTTGTTTCTCTCTGCTGACATGTAAAACTGAGTGAAGGCGATGACCACAGTCCAGATTTTTCAGAATTTTTGCTTTCATAAGAGGCATGACTGTGGTACGGTTATGCTAAGGCTGCTTGATGTCATCTATTTCTGCTCGTTTCCACCCATTCTTGTCCTCTTTTGGTTTCCTTACATTCATGACTCTTAACTAAACAGAAAGCCCTTTTATCCTCAGTCATGCCAAACATTGTCGAAGGGAATTTAATATTTAATTAGTAGCTGTCAGCAATACTTTGTACGTCATGTGACATGAGAGGATTTCTGTGCTTTCAGCTGTGGTATATTTTACAAACACCGTGAGAATGAAGCAGTGTTCGTTGTATTATATTTTTCAAAGGCAATAAGATGTGTGTGTGGTAAGACACAAGGGGAATTCACACAATATCAATATGCGGTTCAGATTTTGAACGTTTTCCACGGCTGAAGGGATTTACCTTTGCTCTTATCTCTTTCACATTATATTGTTATCCTGCAGTTTAGGAGACCTGATAACGTTACGGCGCAGATCTCGCAGATTCTCGGCGCTGCTTTCCAGTACTTTTTCTCTCACGCATTGTTTTTTTCTAATCTGGCATTGCGCTGAACTCGCCGTTTCACAAATCTGGGAAAGAGCCACGATTGTTCCTCCTCTGGAAGCACACAGGGCCTCCTCGCTTCAGCCGCAGCCTTTACTGTGAAAAGGAGGAAACGCTGGAAGAATTACTATTCTCTCCAAACACTTACAGTCACTCCCACTGCTTGCCAGATGGGAAAGCACTTTTCAGCAATTTACTGCACCAGTGAAACAGGATAGGTGCTATACAGGTGCAGACAGTGGTAGCCACACAATGGAGGAGATACAGTATGTAATTATGGGTTGCTTTGCTATATTTTTTTCGCTATATAGTTGCTTTACTAATACAAAAGTGGTCATGTGCTTCTTCTGATGAATCTTGATCTTGTGGAGGTGGTGCTCCAATTAGTGGAGGTTTTCCCAGCCAATTCAAGTAATTGACCAATAATATCACTGCAGACAAAGTTTGTCTTGACGTTCTCGTAGTGAGACTTACAGATCTGTTTTTCTTTCAAGTAGAAAATATTAGCTAAGTTTTTTTTGCTTGACAACTGAAATCTGATTGGAAGATCTGGAAATGAGAAAAACTCCCTCACCTCATTGCCAATATTTTTGTCTAACTTTCCAAAAAAGTAAGAGAAATAAGATTTTAAGTTGAAATATAAGTCTAAAATACTAATACCAAAACATGCAAGTGTCAGACAGATGGCAGGAAATAAAGCTTCAAACTAAACCCTGCATTCTCTTTCTAGGTTCTCTTGAGAGAAACCATTTTGGACCGAGACCCATAAGCCCAGACTGACCTTGAAGCAACATCTCAGTCAGTCATCATTCTGGCATCATGTATCCTGACGTGTTCTGTTTTACAGTCAGTATGACTCTTATCATTGTGTTTGTGTCTAAAACCCAAGGGGCAGGCCTCCTCCCACTCTTTATTGTACGAGATCTCGGCATTCTTTGATAAGTTGCCCGGCTCTTTTCCCCAGAAGAAACTGCACCACAGATGTTGCTGCAGTCAACGGCGACTACAAAGAAGGAGGCCTTTATGTGGAAAAGCACTATTTCTGGGGCCCACGTCCCCCAGCCGAGGTAGAGGCCTCATCCCGGAGCCAAGGCTTCACTTTATTTCCTCTTTGGCTATTTTTAGATTAAAGGCCAGTTGTAATGAATTAAGCAGGGATATAATATTTAACGGCAACATCTCCACATCTGACCACCAGGCTAGATTTAAACGAAGGAAAGGAGATGTTTGTTTCCTTTTATTCCTCTGTCGGTGCTTTTGCACATCACTCTTAATACTTTTAGTTCCTGTAAAAGCCAGATGATTTCATTGTTCACTGTTATCAACAAAATTGTTCAAAATAGAAGATGGAACAAGGATAAAAGGCAGTACTGAGTGCACACCGATCGAGCTTGTGCTACCTATATACAGTACGGGTCTCCAGATTCTTTCTAAAACACGCCAATATTTGATTTCATATATTTCTAAGGAGTTTTGCACATTTTAAAAAGCAACTTAAGAGCACACTGTCTGTCACACGCGACGGGAGTCAAAGACAGACCCGTTTCCATGACGGCGAACGCTGCCTCTTACGTGGAACAGCTGCAGAGATTTATGTTAAGAGTCGCTCCTGAGCGCCAGAGAGCCAAGACACGTTTCGCCGTGATACTTTCAGCCGTTTACGTTATCTTTAATCAAGGCATCCGATCCCCGAGGCAATCCGTTCAAAACATCTCCAGACAGGCGCGTTAAATCTGACGAACAGCGGCTGATTTTGATGTCCTCCGAGCCTGCTGCGAGCGCAGATGTTTCATGTTGTTGGAGTGAGAGTTATGACAGAGGACGGGGGTAATCTTTTGCACCAGCGTAGCTCGCTTATGGGGACAGTTTGTACCGGGTCACGTGGTGCTCTGCCGCGCCTCACTCCTCCGATAGTCTTCGCTCACTCCGAGAACAGATCGGACTGATTGGAGCTGATTGCTACAGACGGGAGCGGCCATTTCATTAACTTGTTGTGACTATGGCACTCGTGGTTCTTTGTCCCAGGAGCTATAGCAGATGCTCTAAAACTTACATCTCCGAAATCTACAGCGAGAGTAGAAAATAAACAATGTGTGGCATATGTAAAAATGTGCAAAATACTCGAGCCTCTTTGAATGCGATACACTGCAAAAACTCTCAACAAGTAATTTTGTCTTATATTTAGACTTTAAATCTTATTTCTTATTGCTAAATAAGACAAATATATGGCCAGTGAGGTGAGACAGCTTGACTCATTTCAATATTTTCCAATGAGGTAAGAACATTTCACCTGTCAAGCGAAAAAAGTACCTTAAAACAAGCTTGACAGAAACTTGCAAGAGAGCCAAATAAATAGTTTAAGTCTCATTACTCATACTAAAACATTTGTTAAGACAGACTTTTTGTGCAGCGTATAAAATCCTCCCAAGACAAAGGACATTTCAGAACTGCCTTATTTTGAAGTGTTTGCTAGAATCACCTGAACATTTGTTGGAAATGCGTTCTCCCACAGCGACGACCGTAAGCCTCAGGGTAGCCGCCATGTTTGAGACTCCTCACTGATAAGATCACACTCTGGCCCGGTAGGTGTGAGGCAGAAATTTTAATAAATGTCAATATCGCCACAAAAATCTTCCAGCACAGCAGGCAGACGGTGGTGGCTATTCTTTACATATTGTTCCTGGCTGTGTTTAGAGGTCCATTGAAGTTTGATTGGTGGCTGCAGTCCAAAACTAATCTGGAGGTGGCCAGTGGGAATACAACACACTCAAATTCAAATGGAGGAAGTAAAGGGGAGTGGATCGAAGAGTGAGTCCAACAGCTAAAAAAGAAATCGGGCAGCGGTGGCAGGGGGGTCAGAAATCAGAAGAGAAATCCCGGGTCGGTTCCTGGCCTGGCTTGGCCTTGATAAGCTACCTACACAGAGACAATACAACCCACTACCAAACACACATCACCACCCCAATACACACAGCAAAAACTGAAAAGATAAGTCAGTCTTAAGAAGCACTTTAGTCTCATATTTATAATCTCTATAAATGTGATTATAGAGGTTCTTAAATAGTTAAATTTGGCAAAAAGATTGCCAGTGAGGTGAGACAAAAAAGTAACTTGCGAGTGTTTTTCTCTACTAGAGAGAAATAAATAACAAGGCTGAAATACTTGAGAAGGCATGCTTTTTTGCAGTGCACACACACACGTGCACAAGCGTACACACACACACACACACACACTGTACAAATTAATGTTTATCCTAAGCACTCATTATTCCTCTTAGTGACCCTAAAAAACACGGTTGTATCATAATGAGGAGGGGCGTGTGGATACTGCAGACTGCTTATAACAGACTCTCCCTAATGAGGAGGGGCGTGTGGATACTGCAGACTGCTTATAACAGACTCTCCCTAATGAGAAGGGGCGTGTGGAGACTGCAGACCGCTTATAACAGACTCTCATTAACGCCATGAGCGGGACCAGCCACAGGAGTGGCAGAGGGCATTCTGGGTAAGAGCAGAAGCTAATGAAGGGGAGGGAGTGGACACTGTGCTTTATCAGGGGGGCTGTGAGCTCCAGTGGGTGCCTCCTCTCGCTGGACAAATTCTGCTGAATAATAAACTGCATCTCCCCCACAAGCTCACCAACTTCACTGTGTTATTAGGAAAACAACGATTTTTTGGCCCCAGTTTTTGCGTGCCATATAGGTATTTTCAGTGAGAGTGATATCCGTTTGCTATGTAGAGACCAGGAAGATGCACCCAGATAACAAGCATAGGAAATTAATAATAATAAAGAACCCGTTTGAGCCATTAAACAGCTCCAAGACCCTGCAGTTGAATGGTTCCTTCGATTAAGGCACCTTGCTCTGGTGCGTTGATGAACCTCAAGGTCTCAGATCGAATCCGGACCAGGTTGGTAGCTGACTGCAGCTGGTAGCCCCTCCACTTGTATCGCCCAGGCAGTGGGTTCAAAAGGGGTTATCCTCTCTGTTGAGCCAGGAATAGACCCCTTTTTTAATAAAAAATGGGGGACCTCGCCAGTTGTGGGCCCCAAAGGTTGTGGCCCCCGAGAATCCTCACTCCCTTTTACCCCACTAGCGACGGCCCTGTCTAATAGCAGCAGGAGTCAGCAGATAGGAATAGTCTTTCGGGATCCCAGAATTCCTAGCTACACCCCTGATATCAGACCTGACAAACATGAGTATCGCTCTGGCTGAACAGAGAGGATAATTGAGATGTCGGCCATGTTGGGCAGCGCGTCTCTCCCGGTCCTGAGGGGCCTCTCTTCATTTCAGCACCTGAGTGAGGGACGAGCTCTCGTTGGCGGGGGATCGATGCTCGCCGCCCGCTTCTGGTTAGCATCCCAGCCCAGAAGCCCAGCTTTCTGCCTCGGCCCTGGGTGCCCTAGCACGGATATCCTCCTTCCGCTCTTTCATCCAAAACAGGCCTCGGGTATTTTTTTAGCAGCACAGGGGTGCCCAAGGGGTTTTTATCCCAAACCCTTTGGTGAACCTGGTCTCCCGGGAGATGGACCTGCTCACACTGACCCTGAGGACAGCGAAGGCCCCCTGTAAACCCCGACCGGGCCCCGGGCCCCCTCCAGCACGGCGGGAGGAAATGTTTACAGACCCTTCTTTATAATTAATTGTGGGATCAGCACTCCGGCGTATGCCTCTGCAGAGTTCAGCACTGCTACAGGGGAGAGATCATGTATCTGTGTAAACATTCGCTGTCTAAACCCCCCCTCATACCCAACCCCCATACTCCCTCCCCACTCCAACAGCCACCCACACACCCCTATCGCCCCCCTAACCCCACTCCCATCCCCCAAAATCCACCTTATATCGTTCCTCTCCTTGGATATTTTAAGCTCGCCTTGACATTTTAAGGATGTGGAGTCTTTCCTGTGCAGCGATTTCTGGGAGGAAACAGACGGCTTCCCCCCTCCCTCCAAGGTCTCTGTCTCCCTCCTCCTCCCCCTCTCCCATATTTGTTTCTCCCTTCTCTGTTACTTATTTAAAAAGAAAAAAAAAAAACTAAACATAACCAGAGGACTCTCGCTTAAGCCGTGTGTCAGCATGTTTTGTGCCCCGGATGCTTTTTATCATCGTTCCACATCGGTCTGCCGTAGAGGGGCCCCGGCTCCAACTCACCCCCATCCTCCCATTGAGGAGGCTGGGCTGAAACCTCCGAATTCAACCCGAGGCTCTGGATCTTACGCTAATGCTAAATTTAGTCGCAGTCAGCAATCTGGCGATGTCTGATCAAAGCACCACCGTACTCAAGTTGTGTAAGTCACCCAAAACAATGGGGAGTGTTATGGCGATGTGGGGGAAATGATGTGGAAGGCGTCCAGACAGTTAGGAAATGCAGCTTCTGTAGCGCATCCTGGCCCGGTGTGTTTTTTCTCATTTATTCAAATGTATTTTTTTACCACCACAGGCTAATTTTATTTCTGAGTTACTGATGATCAATCAAGTCAAAAAGTGAGTTGAGTCTTGAGTTAGCTGCTTCATTTTCTTTTGAAACTTGCTTGTTGCTTTTTCTGTGAGCTGTAGTTACTTTTGTTGAAAATGACTTTAATTCCTTCCTTTCAAGGTGTACTCCTATTTAGTTTATGATTTATGGGGCAGAGACTAACGATGCATATAATTTACTGGCCTTCATCGATTGGTTTCTCGGCTCAACTGCGCCCTCTATCAATACAAAATTGGGTTTACAACATAAATCTTCAAAAGTTTGACTTCGTGACAAGTGAAAGGTCCGTTTGTCTACTGTTTCATTCCACATATATTACAATCGTTGTAGCATATGGGTTTGTTTTACGATACAATGGTCTTTTCTTGAGTTTCTTTTTCCTTATCTATGTATTCATTTCCTAAATATCTGGCACCATGAAGAAAGATGGAGAAAACAGCACAACATGTGACTGTGCGTGATTATGCCTGAGGGCAGGTTCAGTTTAAAAGCAGGGTCTTGGCCCCCTTCCATTCGCTTTTATTTCGTTGACTTCTGAAAAGTCAGAAGCCAAGATGCTGTTTGGGGGCTCGTGCGCAGCCAGGCTACGCTGAGCGGGAAGAATGCTGCGGTTTAGTCCAGCCGTTTGCGGCACTTCCCTCACGGTCGCAAAAAAAAAAAAAAAAAAATCAAACCGATTCGCTCTCGTCTGGCATCTTTGAAGCGTGGCTGTTTTTCTGTTTTGTTTTTTTCACCCCACACTCTTTGTTTGGAAGGATGCGTGTTGTTGTTCTGGCATATTTGTCTTCAGTTCCAGCTGTTTTGAAGCTCGTCTGACTGGAAGCACATCTGTAAAGCACAAGTCTGCCTCACACTTTTTGCTCTATTTTTTAAATTTATTTTTTTAAGAAAAATAGACCGGTTGAGGTGGCCAAACAAACACCATTCATCACGCTAAAATGGCTATTATTAAATGTAAAACCTTTAGATCGCTGGCTTCACTTGTATTAGTGAGGCTTCTCGTTACAGCACAATGAAAAAAACAAAAAAACTAGGAGTCAAGGAGGAGAGGATTTTAAAGCCCTGACTTGACAGAGTGTGAGAAGCTTTCTGTGCTAGTCACCTAAACTTTTTAAAATACCTTTTTATAAGTGCAGCGGTCGCAAATTGAATTTCTCCTAAAGAAAAACGAGCCAGGGTTCGCGGTTCCACGTCGGAGTCGTACTGGCTTGTAGCGGAGAGCCCTCTAGTGAGCTGATCGTAGAATTGCACACGTCCGACTGGGGAAGATCTACAGCCGGTTGCTTTATATGATCCAGATTTAACCGTCTGGAGGCACGGATTAATGAATTCTGCAGTCTGTGGAGCCGCACAGCACACGTCAGGCCCGCTTTGGCAGATGTGTCTGAGGGACGAGGGCCTCAAAGCAAATGTCTGGGAATGCATGGCATGAGACACCAAAGAGCGGCAGTGACTTCCAGGGGGCAAAGGGCCCTTTATTGAACCAAAGAACAGGCAGAAGTTAAGGGCTGCGGCATATTTATCGTATCACGCGTTTTTATTTAAGAGACACTGGGTTGAAAGTTGAACGATAAGCATAGATGTATTGCCTCGCGCTGTTTAATCTGCCCGCAGTCTATTCCGCGTATTTACGCTATTTCCATATTCTTTCATACTCCACGGTCTGAAATGCGTTGCCGTTGTGTACGTGCATTTACTTGCGCTTGTGTGATATCTAGATTTTGCATAATTCCTCCCTGGCATGAGTTCTCTGGAGTCCAAAGGAGGCGGCGACCACGACGTTCTTTCGGCAGGACCACACACACGCGCGCGCGCGAGCACGCAAACCCGCAAAGCCACATGGACGGTCCTCCTAGTCTCACGGGTTCATCTGCAGTGCAAACCCTTCCCCACAGCTGAACAGCGGGGCCAGCATAAGTGCTAAACCAAAGCTTACTACGGCAGCTAGGACACACGGTCGTGTCCATTGCTTGCCTCAGTCTCCCACAATGCCACAATACCAGCAATGCCTGTGCAAAGATTCAGCTTCACGTAAAAGGGGGAGCTGAATTTTATTTAGGTTGTCTGTCCTGCTGCAGTATCTCACAGCAGACTGAATTACACGTTGAGTGATTGTATTTATGAGGATATTTTTACATGGGCATAGGGCACAGCAATGTAGAAAGGCAATATCCCTTAGCTTTCCTCCCAAGTGTCCACAAGCGCATTTTCTCTCCAGAAGTACCTGCCTTCCCTGTAAACCTGTTTGTCTGCCATTTTGATTCCATTTGCCTAACACCACAGAGCCCTGGAAGGGCCTACCTGCAGTTTAAGATGGCATTGCCTTTGTAAAAACTTTACAGAAACTGACTGCAGAAATGTTATATTTAGTCACTGCTTACGCTACACCCCCAACCCCTACACCCCCCTTGCACTAATTGAGGTTGTCGCATTTCTATGGTTTTATGGTTATGTGTTTCTCTCTTTATGGTTTATTATGAATGTAATCTGTGTGTATTCAGGATTTTTGTTTCTAAGTTAGCGTGGCTAACTTCAGCTAGTGCTGATGTTGCATATATATTTGCTGGTCTGGAGGTGTTAGTCAGGCCTGGCTCTGTTGCTCATGTTAATCAGGTGAATAAACGTATGGTTCTCCTACAGAATAGGGCACTATGCATAAATCCATCTGAAGAATGAGTTGCAATGATTGTATATGAAAGTTTAGATAAATTCCTGAAAGCTAATTTAATGTAATGCTAATGCAATGCCTGTCTTGTGAGAATGTACTGAGCAGTGACTGAGTTTGCATTGGTTCCCACTGTCTGCATTCTATATAACTGTCACTCTAAATTAAATCCTGCTTTCTCTTATGCTACGAGCCAGCTTTATTCCCTTCAGAAAGCCTTTGAAAAAGGCCCATCTCCATCTCTGCCTCCATGTCTCTGGGTAATTATTTCAGCTAAACAAATAGCTAGCAAATTACGCTTCTGAAAAACTGCCTCCATTATTCCAGTTGATGTGATCGTAGATGTCTCCAGCGTGCAGCACCAGAAGTTTCTAAATAAAAAAAAAAGATTTCCCAGATTATTGCGGAATCCCTAGGGAATGTGAAACACTTTAAACATTCGAATACTTTGGGACATGGTGCACGAAACAAACTTTGTACTGCAGTCAATCTAAAAGACTGCAAACAGTCAGACTGCTGCTTCAAATAACCCAGCCAATACCAAGCTGTTAAAGTCTTATTTTACTCATGTGTAAATGTGTATTTGATCAAAGGCTGACAAGTATTCTTTGGCTCAATGTCTGTCAGACAGTTTGGATAAGTAGGTTGTATTGATTGAGATAATGTCCCTCGTTCCCTAGCTTGCTAAATGGGATTCTTGTTTGTTGACATTTCTCTTCAACAGATGGTTCAGTTTTGTTGTGCTTTGATTTTCATTTCCGCCAAAATTATATGGTGATGAGTTGTGGCCAAAAATATCAAAATAATTACTAACTCTATTGTAGGTATGGACAAAGAATGAGTAATAATAAAGAAAAATTATGATTAATGTGACTATTTTAGCTCCCACTGACAGCTCCATATGGATATGGCTGACTCTTGCTAGTGGACATTTCAGGGTATGCTTCAACTAGCTTCAAAATAATGATAAAGGCTTGCTTTAGCTAAAGCAAGGAACTTAAATTAAGGATAACTTATTATAATGCTGTTGCTTCTTATCCCATATAAAGGATTACATATCTACTGTAGAGAGTTAATTGAACTGCACATTTTACTGTACAGGCTATGGATCAGTACTCAAGGAAAAAAATATATTTCAATGCAACTGTTTATTATAATTATCATATACTGGCGACCTGCCCAGGGTGTATTCCTGCCTTTCGCCCAATGTATGCTGGGATAGGCTCCAGCCCCCCTGCGACCCTGATCAGGATAAGCGGGTTCAGATAATGGATGGATGGATGGATGAACTCTCATCTCCACATGGCACAGTTTCTAGAATTCAAACGAAACCTTGTGTACGTTTGGCTGCGTCCAATAAAGAAATCTAAAAAAATTTCGCATCGACGGTTGAGTCAGCGAACTCAGTCGGGTCAACGGGGCAGGAAGGCAGGCGCATTGACGACGCGTGTCACGAGCCCGAGGAGCACGGATACAATCACTGACTCGTGGTTTCCTGAACACAATAAAAGCTGTTGGTGCATAAAACCGTAATCTTTGCCTGCCTTTGATACTTTTTAAAAAGCCAATCCCCATTCACGAGCTTGGTCGGTCGTCTGTCTCAATGTAGCTGCGGCAATTAAAGGGGGGGGGGGGGGGGGTACTGCAGGATTGAGATATAAATGTAATATGAACAATATCTGCCTGGCTTGTTGATTGATCATCATCATTAGCCATTACTTTGTGTGTGTGTGTGTGTGTGTGTGTGTGTGTGTGTGTGTGTGTGTGTGTGTGTGTGTGTGTGTGTGTGTGTGTGTGTGTGTGTGTGTGAAGTTTATTTCATGACGTAGCTTGACAAATAGACACCCATTTCATCGGACAGCGAATGCGTTAGAAGTGGTGGAACGCAGGCTGCACAAAATTGGTTCACAACGGCGGTTTCCATTAACTAATTCGCACCGTTTTAGACAGCAGGCGATTTGACGCTTTTCTGATTTGACCACCGTGTAACAGTTTAATTAAATGTCTTTTCTTCCTCGTCGTTAAGGTTCTTTGAGATGTGTGGGGGTCGGTTGATTTCGGGTGTAAAACACGACCTCACACTTTCTTCTGTTTTACGATAGCGTTCCTATATTTCCCTTATTTCACGGTTGAGTTGACTAACTGCTCGTGCTCCCTCCTCCTGTGATGCAAGAGGAAGTCGGTTCCTCCTTTTCATTGATTTTGGCTTGATGGTCTTAGCTTCATTAACCTGTCCATTCCTAGCCTACATCCTGCTCTGCGGGCTATTTTTTCGCCTGGTATAAATATCTTACAGTGCCTGGTGTATCCTACCTCCGGAGAAAGGATCTAATTACTCCATGTGGAGAATCACCTTGAGCACCAATCGTCTTACTAACGGATGGAAATCAAACTTGTTTGAATCCTGTAACGACCCTATACGTTCCTGTAATATCAGCTACATGTTGAGCCATAATGATTCAAGTTTAAAATATAATATTTATTTTCTGCTCTCTGCTGCCAAGAACATGCAAATATTCGGGCATTCCTCGATTTTTTATCGCATCCTCCGGGTTTAAGAAAACTTACTGTACGTTGTCTGCCCATTTTGAAAATGAAAATTTAATTATGGCAGTTCCCACGGTATTCTGTGTCATTTCTGGCTCGAATGGATGACAGACTTTGGTGACCGAATGCTATGTCTCGGTAATTGCAAGCAAACAAACAAAACAAAAAAAATCCATTATAGGCCTACATATCATATGTTTTCATGATGATGGACAATAACCTCGCGCAAAAGTATGATGCTTAGTTATAATACAGGCAAGCACGATAGAGCTTATCTTACAAACAGCCCGCCAAAGAGGAAGGTAGAGGACGTATCAGTCCTCTTGTTGCTAGAGTCAGTAATTTGACACTGATGCGAAATGGTATGACCCTTTAAAAACTCGATATAGACACAAATTTATTTATTTCTTTCTTTCTTTATTTTATCTTTTCAGGAAAAAAAAAAATTTATATATTTATATATGTATATCTTTTTTTAATCTCTATTTCTTGCTTGGTTGATTTATTTCCTTTTGTCGTTATTGTTTTAACGATTATTTATCTGATGAAAGATAGCCTTCAGCTATAGGCTAACGCCATTAAGCTTATAGCAAACATTGTCTGAACGAGAACAATGACATACATATGCAACACATATCATTTGTTTGTGTCGTGAAGCGTTTTTTATGACAGCATACATTACTGTAATCTTTGAAACAACATAAACAATTGTAAATGTAAATAAACGTTTATGAATTCATTACATTGTCTCTTTAAAAACCCATGCTGTTAGTACTTTTATTTAAAACAAACAGCGTAGGGGTCCATCCAACCAGTACAAACAGTGATAGAATAAATCTAGCCTAGAATAGGATCAGAAAATTTACATTCTTTGGTAGTGTAAGTTCTACAGGTTTTGTTTGGGGCCCATAAGCAGCACATGTCAACGACCCAGACTTGGAGGTCCCCTTTCACCTGTAGGCTATTACTGAGAAAACTGTTTCAGTATGTTTCTCCCATTGTGTGATAGACTGAGGGAGTGCAGTGAGTGGAAGGAATGAGAATTCCATTCATAGAGAGTCAAGGGTTTTAATCGATACAAATATATGACAAATAATATTATTATTATTATTATTATTATTATTATTATTATTATTATTCATACAGTCCAGAGTACAGAGCCAAAACAACAAAAATCCTATCACTGTCCCAAAACATTTGCATTTAACTGTAGTTGATTTGTTGTGCAAATGTGTCCGTCGTATTTAAGTCAATATTCAAATGAATGGAAAATTCTAAATAATCCACTTGGTCTCCATACCTTAGGTCAGCCCTATTATTACTAAATGCAAAACTATATCTGGCATATTTTAGGCACATTTCCCCTCTTCCCTCGGCCACAGCCTCGAATAATAACAACAAACCACACAGGAGAAAGCTGTACTGCATATCAGACCACATGGAATATGAGTACATCTGGTAACACACTCAGCTACTTGTGGGGTTGGTTGAACTGTTTCATTTCCACTAGTTAAGTGCTAAAACTATAGGTTACACATCTGATTGGACCCAATTCTTTAGGCATTGTGGAGATTATTATTATCGGTAAAATTGTCAACGCCCTGTAAATGAAATGAGTTATTGGTTTGACACTGAACATTTTAATGAAGACAAGGAGGTAACAGGGAGGCAGGGCGACGGGTAACATTCAGCAATATGGTGGTGGTTCTCTTGTCTTAAACTATTAAACATGCTTTGCAGGGATAGCGGTCATACACATGTATCACTGAGAAAGACATTATAGTGGCTCACTAGTATGCTACAGCACCTAAGCATATAAGCTGGTATATTATAGAGAGAAACACGGAAGTTGCAGTCATATGAAACACACTGCAAGATGTATTTAACAGCATTTTGCATGGTTCAAAATGTTAGTCTGAGTACCTCAGGATATTTCACACCATGAACAAGAATTGCCTAAAAGCAGGATTTAAACAAATGGCCTCCTCTGCTTTATTCAGGCGAATCCACAGTCTGGCTGTAGTTTTGTTTGGATAAGGTCAGCAGAGGCCTCAACCATCCAATAGAAATAAGTCTCAAATTAATTATGGCCCCCAGAAAGAGGCCCGCCAGCTCAGACTTGTGTACTGCTGCCTGAATGTTTGACTGTTGCTATTTTAGCTTTCTTCTTCTTCTTCTTCTTCTCCTTTTTAAGAGAGAGAAGGGCCTAACTATAGGAGCAGAGAAGTGCAGACTCATCTCAGACAAATAATTTTGTGGTTTAGGAGAAAAGTAATACTTGCATCACAACTTCTGATTATGTTCATGGCTACTGCTACACTTAAAGAGAACGGCATGCACACCACCTAAGCACTTAAGTACATTTTTTATCAGTTTATTGAAACAGTAAATTTGGTCTATTATTATATTTTAAAAGGTATATTATTGTTTTAATTATAAATTAGGAAGGTGTCATATCCACATCTTGCAGTTTGGAAATCAATTCCAATGTAGTCATATTATATTGATTAAATTATTATTATTATTAGTATTAGTAGTAGTAGTAGTAGTAGTAGTAGTAGTAGTAGTAGTAGTAGTAGTAGTAGCAGCAGCAGCAGCAACAGCAGTAGTAGTAGGATTAGTAGTTATTGTTCTTTTATGTTGTTGAACATATTGCAAACTATACCATTGCTATTAATGTGTCTGTGTGCACGTGGGTGTGTTGACGTGCATGTGTAGGCGTGTGTGTGTGTGTGTGTGTGGGTGTGTTGGTGCCCATGTGTATGCATGTGTGTGTGTGTGTGTGTGTGTGTGTGTGTGCATGTGGGTGTGTTTGCCTGCATGTATTTGTATGTGCATGTCTGTGTTGCATTAGTACTCTCACCTCTCTCTCAGTAGAGGCCGGTTGTAGGAAGGCATATGTTGATATGATCAGTTTCGGGGCTTGTCCAGATGTCCCATGGCCTGCTGTATAAACCGACTTGCATTTGTTTACAGGCTCCTGATATTGTTTAGTGCAGCTTCATCTCAAGACCAACGCTTGCAATCTTCCCCCTAAGCAAAAAATGCCTCTATTTTTTCTCCTCTGCATTGGAATGGACTCATAAGAGTTGACCATTACTTCATCACGCAGCTATGTTTATCAAAACAAAAAAAGTGAGTTTGCACTGCAATTTCTGACACATGGAACAGACAGGGAGACCAGGAATGACCAGAGTCACACAACCCTGTCTGGATGTTAGTGAGCTTTAGTGACTCATGGATGTCCATATCCCAGCCTTTGCATAACCTTTCAGCTCTGCCTTGGTATATTTAACCCTATAAGCTGTAAGATCACAAATACACTATGTGATTAGAATGTTCTGAACTGAACATTCCAATGCTGATGTAACTATGACGACTGGCAACAGAAAGCAGTGGAGTTTCATATCACTGACTTTTGAAATAAGAAAACAATCCAACAAGCCCTCTTCAAATTAAAGGGTTAACAATGTCTGGTCCTGAGCATTCATGCTAGTGAATTGCACTGCCTTCAGCAGGTTTATGGCAGGTATCAAACACACCTTGGGTCTTGTCTCGTTTTTCAGATTAATTTCTGGGAGTGCTTTGTGAGTTGTAATATCAAAGTAATACACATGAAGGATGAAGCCCATACTGGTGTGCTATGGGAAGTGGATGCTCCAAAATTCTGATCCCAGCACAGAATGTCCACCCCATATTTCTGCTTTGGCCATGATAAGCATAGAGATAAAACTGATCTCATACCAGTTCCCAAGTGTAGCCTACTCTCGCAGTCTGTTTTCCAATAATTGCAACTGTGCTCCTAGGAAGTAGAAAAGCTGTGCAAAACCTAAAGATAAATAGAATCCTTTCAATATGTGCCAGACGTTCATTTTTGCAGCTTGTTCACTCAGATTATAAAATAAAAAAATTTCACACTGCACATGAAATTTCCCAGAGCACTTATGGTGCACCACTTCTAATAGGTCTACTATTTGTCTCCATCTTAATTTTCGGCAGACCTCATATCTAGCAGGTTAAATCGCTTCATACCCAGAGTTCAGTCACTTCTGTGACTAATGAGGTGTGCAACTCTGCTGTGGATGGCACTTACCAGCGACATTTTGAGGGAGTAAAGAAATCAATAAGACTTAGACTTTCGATTATTGGTTTTCATTACATTGCTTTACAATCCCGTTGCAGATGTGTTTATGTAGAGTGACTTACTATAATTGTCGCAGTCCCACACTGATTATTTCAAATGTTTTTCTAATCTTAGGAAAATCTTGCAGCTATAGTTCAGTGTATTCATTAACAGCTGTACATATTTATGAATCATTAGTCATTGCTTATGTTTCAAATAAAACATATCATCCATGTAATTGTTCGCAAATATTGTTTTTATGGAAGATTTCTGAAGTGAACCAGTCATTTTCACAAGCTACTAACAAAATGTTCTCCTGTTAGCACTAACAATCCAATAACAATAACAATCAACTAAGATTCTGTTTCATTTACAAATCAGTCTGTATCAGACAAATTAATATGCTTTGGTTCATTTTTCCAGGACCTATGGGTCACATACATAACATAGTATACTATCCCATCACCCTCCACAGCCCAAAGGAAAATGACCTCACTCTGAAAACACCGAGATGGATGGTCAGCGGTAGGAAATGTCCTGTTGAATTAGCTTTGAAAACACTTGAAGTTTTCAGTGATGATCTAGGCCCAACGTTCTCCTCTGATCCCCTGTTCTAGCTGACATATTAAACCCTGATGTTTTACTCATGATATACATTCTTAGAAAAATGGGTTCACAAAGAGTTATTTGGCTTGATTCCATAGGGGAACCCTTTTTAGTTCTTTATGGTACTCTGTCATTGGTGAAAACTGTGAAAACTCCCATACAAAGAACCACTTTGCCTGGCAAAGAACCCTTTAACTAGATAGGGTTCTTCTATGGAATCACAGGAACAGTTTTTTTTAGAGTGTAGGCTACCTGTGTACATGCAAAATAATAGCCATTTCTAAAGCATAGAATAAAGTTTCTCCCCTTAATTGCACTTTGCTGGATTAGCCTGAGGCTAGTGGAGGCCTTGACCCCAGCAGGATCCAGATGTGCCTCGCCGGAGGGGGCCTCTCCCCACACAGGACCCCCGAAATGGAGGGCAATCCACCTCCCGTCAGTTACGTCTCTTTCACCCGGTTCCTCCAACTCCCAGTGGGACGACCCGGTCGGTCTGGTCACCCTCACCCGGCTCCATGTCAGGACTGTGTGAAGGGCTTATGGCTGAATTGATGAGGGTCATTAAAACATGGGATTACATGGAGGGAAGAAGGACACACCAGACTGCTATTTTCCATATGAACAAAAACAGTAAACAGAGCCTTAGCGTTCTGCAGTCACAAATGGTGCATAATGTAGGTTACTCCACCTTCTACCAGTGCAATTACTAGGACCTTTGTACAATCCAGTAACTAAGCAATCTATGTGGTAATGATGTAATATGCTACCTATTTGATGCAACTAATTTCTTATTTTGCAATACCCAAAATAATGTAGTGCACCGGATCTTAATAGGCATACAGTCACTTTAGCTGCATTCTAAATGAATTGCAAGTGCTGTCTGTGGCAAAAAGCTGTCTAATATCCAATGTCAATTGCGGGGAATTGGGAGGGCGGACAAATCGGGACAGGGGTCCGGAGCACGAGACCCAAGATATTCCTTCCGTTCACGAGAGACACTTCATCACTGACCGAGGCGCTGGGAAGGAGCGCACGTGCAGAGCAGATTTCAGGAACTGCGCATCAGAAGCGCAGCCTCTTTTTTTTTCCTTTTTTTTTTTTTTGTATCCTTACTTTGGTCTGGGAAGACTGTCCCGAAGTTATATCGTTGAATTCCCTATCGCAGGTAGTACCAAGTTAACCTCGCCTTTCTTCGCGTTTGATTTACACCACGTTTATTGGCATTTTAATCAAATGCAGCTGCTTTCAAGGTTTTAGGTGTTGGGATTTTATATTCTTGTCAGACTGCAACGGGACCACAAGAAACCACAAGTCTACCAGAAAACTGCAAGTTTAACGACCAGTCGCAGAATATGAGGAAATGTATATACACATTTTGTGATTAAAGTACGGTATTCATTGTATTTCTATTTATATTTATTTGTGGACGTTATTTGGTTCGTTTTCTTTTAGCTAGTCAATACAGCATTTTCAAAGCAAAAATAAAGTTAGATTTGTAAATAGTTTATTAATTACCTCGTCATTTTTAGAATAAAAATGAGTCTCTTGGGTAACACAAAACATGCAAGCCTCCCCATACTTCCTATGTTCAATATAGTAGCGTATGTAAACAAGTATCACTAAATATTTCCGCGTTACAAAAACATAAGTGAAGGAAAAACTTCCATTGTTTTCAATCGCTTATCTCCCCTGGACAAGTATCCTGCTCTTCGATGTTGTAATGAAGGCAGGGCTAGATGTGACACACATTGCTTCCCTCTCAAAAGCAGTGACTTCACTTCCCAAATTTTGGAGGAAAAAAAATAGTCCCGTTAACCGTCTTTCTCTCCGCTACATATCGGGGGCTGGAATTAATTCTGCGGCGTGACATGTTTGGAATGTTGTTCGAGTACAGTGAAAGTTTCCCAGAATGGACGGAACCGTTAAGGTAAGGAGTTTTTGTTGTGGGGTTCGAACTGCGTTTCATTTCAGCTGGGCTGATCATCGTGCTTACGCATAGACACGGTGCTGGCTGAGTGCAGTTTTTTTTCTCAGTAAGCAGCAGCCAGATTTCCTTTGTTTCTCCTTTCCTTTCTGACAAAACTTTATAGAAACCGAAAAGTGTCTGTGGCAGAATGTGGTTATTAAAACGTTTTGATTCATATATACGTAGCTAGCCTATATACTTTTAAAGTAGGAAAGAGCGCAGGGCAGACGTGCGTCTGGGAAGTGATCATTTTTCCAGAATAACGGTGTTCATTCAGTGTTTCAAAAATGTCAGCGATTTGTTGTCTGTTGGGTGTAATTTCATATTATTTTTGAGAAACACGTAAAAGAGATGGATTGATGTTCCTTTTCTCGTGATTAAGCGGCTGCGCAATCGCCGTGGCACAGCGCCCCGTGGACCATCGTGCTATTATGTGTTCAGAACGTAGATTATGCCAAAACCTTTGAGTCTGAAACCAAGTAAATCTAAGAGATCCGCTACGAAGTTTGGGAAAGTGGATGTATGACTATGTTGTTTATTGTTTTAAGCAGATAGATCCAGTAGCGACGTGCTTTACTTTTCACTCATTACTTTGCGATGTCAGAGATGATAGCATCCACAGCTGTTTGCTCCAGCAACCGATTCTACACGAAATACGTTGAATTGTGATTTCAAAGTCAGTTGTAGCCACAATTCAGTCATAAAACGTCAGACTGAAGTATGATTTAATGAGTGTTATGTCTGGCCAGTAACTAAGTTGCATTAGCATAAAAGTGCATTTGGACAATTTTATGATATGAGACCACCAACTCTGGTTTCATGATGGCTGGTATTTTACCAGTGAGTAGCCAGGTAATGAATTTTAAGAGGTGTGTTTCTGTATTTCTGTAATTTATTCCGTTCATTAGTTTGTAGACCTTGGCTTGGGGCAGGTTCCAAAACTCAATAAAATATCATTTCAATGGCCAATTCCTGGAAAAAGCTTTTTTTTATTCCACTTAATTTACGCTATCATTTATGCATTGTGTTCATTAAAATAGGTAAAATAGGTTAATTACAGTGAATTGAAGTACAATTGGTGCTACTGTCAGTTTTGACTGCTGATAATATGGTAAAATAAGGGAGCTAGGCCACATTATGGCAAAGCACTGGGCCTGCTGTATTGATAATATTTATTTTATTTTTTTCATGGCCTTTGTCATCAGCATCAGTTCCAGAAGGAAACATTAGACTTTTAATTGTTAATAAAAAAAAATGTTTTAATGTACAACAGACGGCAAAGAAAAAAAAAAAAGATTCATTAGCCTATTACATGATTATAAGTATGTATTTTAACTTTAAAGTATGTATGTAAACTGCAGTTTTATGTATTTTTAATGACAACTTTAAGTCAATAAATATATCCACATACATGAGTTATCCCTTTTCCTTAATTGCATATTGATTACATGGATTAGAATGTAGTTATCTTTAGAAATAAATGTTAAGGCTTTCGGGGTCCCCATTGAAAAATTGTGTATTCTACTGGAACTGTAAAGACCAGCATTTTGACTGACTTATAACTGTATCTACAGGACCTCATCATTTCGGGTGTTTAATGAAGCCATGGTAGACTTCCTGTTCTACACAATCTGACTTCCTGTCAGGTTTCCTTTACCTCCTAAAACAAAAGACCCCCCATGCACACACACACACAAACACACACGAGTAGAAGAGTGTGAGACAGAAGGACACAGTGGACAGACTGATGGACATTGTTTTTCAGCAGATATGAGTTGTCCTGCTTGGAATAGAGCTAAATTCATTCAGCCCCCCTCCCCCACCCCCGCACCAACTCCCATTTGGCTCAGACCAGCACTCGCCCTGGTAATAGCTGTGGTTGGTAGTGGAATGCAATCTTTTTGCCGTACATCTGCACATAGAAAAATATGAGGGATCCATTTCCTCCTAGGGCCAGGGGTGACTGGTGGTGTTACTGCTATTGCAGTTCATGCCATTTCTATCACCGTTAGGTGTCCATTCAACTGTCATTTAGCTTGTTTTTCATTTAGAACACAGATTTAAGCAAGTATTGTTATTATTATTATTAATATTAATATTAATCTACATGACGGTCACACCTAGCGTGCCAGCTGAAATTATTTACAAATGTACTTGAGCATCAAACTTAGGGAGATGGTGGGAGGACCGAGGCTTTGTATTCTTCATCCTCCAGTTAAATTTATTTAATTTAATTCATATATCAGTTTGCTGAGAACAGTAGAAAGGCAGTACTGTCTCAAAAGTCTATGTTCTGTATGCCCTGTAAGCAGTGATTGAAGTGGGACGGTACTCGCTTGTTTTGCTCTTTGGAGTAGCAGACTTTTATTTGAGTACCGGCACTTATATTAAGTCTCTGTTACTGCTTTCTGCCTCCTGTTCAGCCATATTCTCTCCCCACCAGAAGACTATTAGCCCGGTGTTATTTGCCAGCGCTCAAAATCAGCCGGA
Organism: Conger conger; assembly: GCF_963514075.1. Taxonomy (NCBI): domain Eukaryota; kingdom Metazoa; phylum Chordata; class Actinopteri; order Anguilliformes; family Congridae; genus Conger; species Conger conger. Next base: position 55,088,740 of record NC_083766.1, read on the forward strand.
ACATACCGGTCGGTATGCCGTAGCCTACCGGGACTTCTGTTTCGCTCTTATTTATTTCCACTTCCAGCACTGCGTGTAAGTGATAAAAGGTGAAAACCCACTCCTTTGGGTTTCATCAGTCTCGTAGATTCACTCCGATGCACCGTGCCGTTGTTGTGAGCTGCCATTTGTGCAGCACTTGTATTGATTCTGCAAGTACATGTGCATTTTGGCAACCTTATTTAAAAAAAAATGCGGCCTCTATAATCTTATAACCCACATTCTACATGCCAATCATGAATTACTCTACAGTATGTGGTCGAGGCAGATATGAACCAAAAAAAAAGCTTAACGTGTAACAGTTTCTGCAGCCTAGCCACACTTATCGTGTAGGACTGACACATTAATTTACTGTTTGGCACTTATCAACTGCCAGCCAGTTTGTATGGGCCCAACAGATAGGGCCCAAGGATGACCAGGCTCTGGCAGTGTTCTTAAAATTGATTGTACGTCAGATTTATCTCGCCACATCACTGACAACTACTGAGCGCTTTCATTGCCTGAACACGGTGAGTGTCAAGTGCTTAAAGTTTGCGAGCTGCAGTCTCAACCCAGAGCTGTCAGTCATCTATTGATTGGCAGTTTCTGGAAATCGCAAGCGGAGAGGTACAGATAGACAGAGGTAAAGACCCATTACATGAGTCCAACGTGAACATTTGTCATGCTATTTAGAATTTCGATGTGCACAGAACTGATTAAAGTAATCTGCAATGACTGTGCGGTTCTTTAATCACCATAAACACATCTTTGCTGTGTTGTTAACTGATTTTTTACACATTGAGATTGTCTGTGCTAAATTAACTCGAACTCAACTCAAATCAGTATTGATTTACAATTCTATTCTATCAGACTTTATTTATTTTAAGCTGGATATTTATCCTTGGTAGATGTATTGACTTTACATTGTGAAATTGAAACAAAAACGATCCTGAACAAAGATGGTGAAGCCTGTACTGGATTAGCGGTCACATGCTTTATTAAGAGCCGTTTTTAGTCATTGTGTCTGATCAATGAAGTCCTCTAACTGCTAATTCGATTAATGTCGGCAATCCTGCTTTGTTAAATTGGACATGACTCTCCTCAATTAGGGCTGGTTCCGTCTGGTGGGCTTTGGAGACACCTCGGCTAGCCAGAAAAGGCTGAGACTTGTTTGGCGTGCGTCCGTTTGACGGATAGGCTTCCTTTCGAGACTGGCACTTTGTGCGCATGGCGTGAGCAGGATCAGTGGCATTTGACCCTGGCAGGATGGGGACAGGATTAATTACGCTGGCAAACGGGACATTCCTGGGTTAATATTTGTGGACAGGCAAAGAGGAAGGATACCCTGACACAACAAAGAAGTTTCCAGAGGAAACTTCTGTGGACCCCTTCTCTGTTTGTTTTCTTTAATAAGAGCTACATTGTTCCAGTCGACCCCCGCTGGACTTGGGGTTAGAACTTCTGTTTCTGTTCAGCACACGCGACCGTCGACCGGGAGAGAAACTTTGCAGATGTGCGTGTTGTAAGGGAAGTTCCTGATACACGCAAGTGCGTTTACTGGAAGCACTTGTGCGGAGTCCTTAGAACCTGGCCTTTGTGCCTGAATAAAATTATTTTAGTCCACCATTGAGGGTCATTATTTTCAGGGTGCATTCAGGCTAACATTTTTAGGTGGTTACTGTTTCAGTTTTGTTTTGTTATTTTTTTGCACATTAATATTGATCTTTGTTGTGGTCTTCATGAGTGATATGGTGAATTAGCTTACTGGAAATGTAAATCTCTAACAGGGCTCGGCATGACACTAGATAATGACCTTAGTATTGTATTAGGTCATGACTTCATGCCCCAATGCAAAATATTCATAAAATCAGTCCTGAAGTAAAACCAGTTGAGAACCAGTGCACTGGAAAATAGGCTTTGTAACACAAGTAAAATGTTATTGGTCTATGTACATGGGAAAATGAAGTAGCTAGTTAACGATACCGCTTGTCTAGGATTATGTGAATTATTCCTGCTTTGTCCCCTAGGAGGCGCTGTCAGTGGTGAGTGAGGACCAGTCTCTTTTCGAGCCTCCATATGCTGCACCGGCGCCCCTCCCCAAGACGGACATGACACCCCCGGGACCACCGGACTACGGGCAGCCCCACAAAATCAGCCCCTTACCCTCCCAGCAGGACTGGCTCAGTCACCCGCTACGCGTGAAGCGCGAGTACAACCACGTCAACGGAGCAGGATCCAGGTCTCTGGCGTGTTTTATTCATCACCCCATCTTTCCCTGCTTTCTCTCTATCTCTTCCCCCCCCCCCCCCTTTCTGCTGACCGTCATCTCAGAGATTGCCAGGGGCAACTGCTGTCACAGAGTAAAACCCGGAACTGCTGTTTTTACTTCAATCAATGTTCCAGATCCAGATTTGGGAGGGTTCCAGGTTTTACCCAGTGCAGTTAGCTGGCTAACTCAGAAATCCTGCTTCGCGAAATAGGGCCCATGATTGTTATTGGAGTTTTAAACTTGAATTTGTGATTGAGTTTGTGGTAAAAGTCACTGGCGGCATTTTGGATGTTCTGATGCACTGAGTAATCATGCTTCATGATACATGCCCCTGGATAATTGGACTGAGTAAATAAAAGAATAATCCATGAATAAAGCATTAGTATTGGTAATATTAGAACAGCCATATTTTCCAACACCAGGTGGGTGATATCTGAATACCTGAATGACACACGTGTTCTGGGAAGTGAGTGGGTTTTGGGGGTAATTTTGGCTCTGACTGTGCTCTGACAGGGGGTCCCCGGTGGACTGCAGTGTGGGAAAGTGCTCCAAGCCGGTCTGCGGGACAGAGGGGTCCCAGATGGGCTACGGGGGCTACATGGACGAGAAAAACGCACCGCCCCCTAATATGACCACCAATGAGAGAAGAGTTATCGTCCCGGCAGGTGAGAGATTACTCCGCCCTGCCATTCCTAGACCCTGTGTGTATATTACAACATAGTGACCCCATGTGTATTTATTGACCTACTGCATATACAGTATATTGTGAAATGTGGTTCATATGGAGTGACCATGTTTGAAGTGTGGTTCACATGGAGTGATCATGTTAGATGTGTTGTTCACTGGAGTGACCATGTTTGAAGTGCTGTTTACACTGAGTGACCATATTAGAAGTGCAGTTCACATGGAGTGACCATGTTAGAAGTGCTGTTCACACTGAGTGACCATGTTAGAAGTGCGGTTCACACTGAGTGACCATGTTAAAGTGCGGTTCACATGGAGTGACCCTTTCTGAAGTGTGGTTCACACCGAGTGACCGTGTCCCATTCCCCACAGACCCATCCCTGTGGACCCAGGACCACGTTCGGCAGTGGCTGGAATGGGCCATCAAAGAGTACGGGCTGCTGGAGGTGGACCCGTCCTCCTTCCAGAACCTGGACGGCAAAGAGCTCTGCAAGATGAGCAAGGAGGACTTTCTGAGACTCACCTCCATGTACAACGCAGACGTCCTTCTGTCGCATCTCAATTACCTCAGGGAAAGTGAGTAATCCTCTCTTCATTGGCTGGATTTGACCACAAACATCTGTAGAAGGCGTAATAGATCTTATCGATTAATAACCAGAAAATCTATTTATGAACGAGACAGGAATTTATCTGCAAATGTTGTGGACCTTTTATTATCATTGGGCATTTTCTTGTGATGTACATCAATGATTTTGTTCTGAAAGAAAAAAGATCTATGGCTGATGCTCTCAATAGGGTCTTTTTTAAGTGGGGGGAATATCCCTGTTTTGCAGAGTGTGTGTCATATGACACTGATGGGTGGAGTTTGTGAAACCATGTTTTGCTCATAGAGACATGTGAGGGTCATGGGTCCATGGGGTCTAAATCAGTGATCTACAGCAACCCTGCTCTACTCACCACTCTTCCACATATTACCTGTAGGAAGGTTGCTCCATGGGTCTGGAGATTTTGAAACAGTCCTCTTCTCTTAGTTCACTAACATTTGAATGCCTCATTACCTAAATGTATGGCCTTATCAGGACTATTATATTAATGCGGCTAACCTGGACTTCCTTGGATTTGGTATTGGTATGTTGGAGACACACTTGGGGGAAGCAGGTTCAGTGTATATTTCAATTGTCACTCATATTCTGTCTACACATGCTGCCCTATCCAGTGCTGGTGTTCTGAGTTATTGGCTTGGTATCACTGGATTTAGATACTATATTTAGAGGTCTAGGTATTTGAGATGATCAGGTGTATCAGTCAAGTCCTTTGAGTTACAGCAGCCGAATGGTTCACACTAAAGAAGACTGAGTCATTCTTAATAGCCGAGAAGCAATTCCTTCAAGTAGCACATCCTGCTTTGGAAAACACCGTTTGAAAAACACCATCACTCACAATACCTTCCAAACTTTCCTCTGTAACTTTCCAAACCTTGTGACATACTGTGAGCTGTCAGAAGGCGGAGCCCCAGAAGAGGGTAGAGACGGCCCTTTCGATTGGCTCCCTAAAGGCAGAGTCTAAGAAGATGCCCTTCGATTGGCTCGCTAAAAGTGACGCTAGGCCCGGTCTTATGGAAAGGAGGACCGTTGCTCAAGGCCAGAGTCGTAAACGGCTGCGACGGGCTCGGCATAATGGGCCCGTTGTGCATTGGACGGGGAGGTCTGCACTCCTGGCGTCGACGCTGGGTATTGGGGAGCCAACTTTTTCATCAGAAGCGGTGGCTGCCTGAGCTTATCCTGGCTTACGGACGGTGTGACAGAGCGTTCAGGCACACAGGCCTTTCTGATTTATCTCCTGTGTGTTTGGGGGGGGGGGGAGATATTTAGGAATCCTCTTATGAGCTTTGGAGCCCTTGCCATGAGAGAGGTCCAAATGCAGCGAAGTCGGTGCGCGAGGAAGCTGAGAGGCTGAGAAGATGGCCGCCCTCTCGACCTGGTCGAGACCGGTACTGGAGGGCCAGTGGCAAGGGGGTCCCCGAAACACTTTTATGGGTTCTACATTCTTAGACACGTCTGACGTGGTCGCTATAACGTGGAGAGAACCTCAGGATTAGATCAGGAACAGCAGCAGAGTGTTGCCTTGCTCTCTCCAGCTGCCTGGTGAAGGACAGGGAGGAAGGGGCGGGGGTTTCTGACTAAGTCGTTCCATCTCTGCTTCTGTGCCCAGGGCGTACTTCTGATGTCCTATTTAGAGCCATGATGACAAACAAGGAAAAGCCCAGCTTGAGTGTTTTCCCATTGCGAGCTTTTCTGAAATGGTTTATAGTGTGCGTATTATGTTATTATATATCGAGGGATTTCAACCTATTCTGATCCAGGGAACCCCACCCCCACTCAAAGGCATCCTACGGACCCCATCATAATTTAAAAAGGTTTTATATTGTGAAATACTTTCCCAGATCTGTGTATACTCGTGGCATATAAAGTCTGACGAGGGACCCCATACAGTACTTTCCACAGACCCCCTGTTGAAAACCAAGTTTATACTTCATACAGTATACTATATTATAGAGATTCAGCATTTTTTGGAAAAATTATAAAAAATGTATTGTGCAGCACTGTGTTAAATTTAAATTGCACTTTTATTTTTGTGTTATTTAAATAAAACTTTGTTTTATATATATGAAAGGTGCAGGAATTAGTATATTTGTCCATATTGTTAATATATTCCAATGCTGTTACGAAAGATTAATTTTGTTTTGCAGCAAGACAGCAGTCAAGTCAGTCAAATGTGTAGTACCCATAAAGCATTGCTTTATTTATTACCACAGCTTCTTTAGACACAGCAGATACTGAACTCCAATGTTCCTTCCTTGCTTCCTGCTTCTTAACAGACAGTTCCCATGTGATATTAAAGGTACTTTCTTTACCATACTAGTGTCTTTAATACCACTTCCATGAACTTTCAGAAAATACATTGCATTATAACATAATAATAATAATAATAATAATAATAATAATAATAATAATAATATAACATACAGGGACCTGGTGGCTTCATTTATTAGCACAAGCACATATTCTTTAGACATGTTCCTGTGGGTTACTTCTTTTACCGTGCTAGTGTCCTTAATAACATGTCCGTGAACTTTCAGAAAATGCATCGCATTATAGCATTTCACATTCGACAGAAGGGAGACAGGGGTTTGGTTTTAAAAATATGGGTATGTGGTTAGTCTGTAGAATCTGTGGTGTAACACTATTTTGTGTTTGATGATGTCACAGTAGTCTCGTCTTCCCACCATTAATGGGAATATCAGTGTTGTGGCGTGTGAGTAAAATTCATGAGTATTAAATGACCAGCTCTGGCACAACTCACAGAGTATTTCTCCATTTTCATGCTGTAATGTGGTGATGGCCCATTCATTGTTCCCACTTAAATGTCTGGCCACATAGCCAGACTTTTTGTGTGGGATTCTGTCAATATGCTTTCAATTTGCGTGCAATTTTATCATTTGTTGGACTTAGTCTGTGGAGGGGAGGACCGGGCTGTTTTCTCAATCATGCGTGTAGATAACAGCGCTCTACGTCCTCTGCTGGGGAGAGCGATAACTGTCCTGGTGCTCTTTAGTGTGACTGAGGAGATTCTCAGGCTCTCAATGGATTCTGCAGACCATATGCATGTGTTCTGAGCCAGACCCCTGCTCCCCCACCTCTCTCTCTCTTTTCCCCCTCTCACTCCCCTTCTCTTAACCCCCTCTCCCTCCTGCTCTCTTTCCCTCTCTCTCTCACCTCTTCTCTCTCTTCCTCTCCCTCTCTCTCTGCCCCCTCTTGCTCTCTTTCCCCCTCTCTCTCACCCCATCTACTTCCCGCTCTCTCTCTCTCCCGCACATCTATTTCTCTCTTACCTCCTCTCCTGCTTTCTCTCCCCCCACATCTATCTCTCTCACTTCCTTTCTTTTTCGCTCTCTCTCTTTCCCCCACTCTCCCCCCTCTCTTTCTCTCCCTTTCTCTCCTGCTTTCTCTCTCTCCCCCACATCTATCTCTCTCACTTCCTCTCCCTCTCTCTCTTTCCCCCTCTCCCCCTCTCTCTCTTTCCCTTTCTCTCCTGCTTTCTCTTCCTTTCTCTTCCTTTCCCTCTATCTTTCTCACTTCCTCTCCCTTCATCTCTCTCTCTCTCTCTCTCTCTCTCTCTCTCTCTCTCTCTCGCTCTCAGTCTAAATGGAGTTCCCTGCTTCAGTCAGATTAACACTCAGGGGAGAGGGCTCTGGAGCTGGGACCCACAGGCAGGTTGTGGATGAGTTGAGGTGGGGTGAGGAGGAATATAAAATATCTGTTGACATTCAAATTAAACCAATTCAAGACCTCACCTGCTACTTGCATCGTGCATGCACGTTTTTGCACAGGTTTACAAAATGACTTCCATGTTTGGACATTCCTCAGATTTTAAAAAGGGTTAGGACAGAGTAAATTGACTCATTATTTGGGTCTTGGGAAGTTGTAAAGTGTTTGGAGCAGAAATTTGAGTCTGGCCTTTGGGTTCACCCTCAGCCCTTACCCAAAGACCTCAAACGCTTGGGCACGGTCCATCCGCGCAGAAACACCACTGAAACAACGCTAAGACTCACTCCCTGAAACTCAGCACGGCTTTCTGTCAATATTTGTGCTTGAGGTTGAGGGTGAAACTTTTTTTAAATTCCATAAACAAAACCTGTAGAAATTGCAAAGGAAAATATTCCTGAGTGGCCCGGTACAGCCTGTGACAATGAGAAGCTGAAACAGGGCGGTACGGCTTGATGTCTGCTTTCAATTCAGAAGACCGTCACAAAGTCGCTCGACAGAGCAACAGAAGGGGGGAAAAAAAGAAAGATTTCTGTTTTGAGCTCGTTCTCTGGAAGCAAATGAATTCGCGGCAAACTGCCGAACCTCCTTCTGTGGACGTGCTGCCGTTTACCGTCTACCCCTCTTCCCCGGCCTACATCTGGCACATGGCTGCCAAGCGGTCGTTCTCGGTGGGAAGCGGTCGCGGAAGGGTTAACCGCTCGCTTGTGAAGGGCGACTGGGCCAGTCTGTAAGAGTGGTTCTGTGCCGTGAGACGGTTGAGCGGCGGGTAGGGACCGCGACCGGCACAATGGCCTCCCTGTTCGGCTGCCGCAGGCTAGGAGTGGACCGCAAGTCTGGAGGGGGTTTTAAAAATATGAGTGCAGTATAACCCCCCTCCACCTCACTCTACACCCCCACCCATCCCCCAACACAAACAGCCATTCCGTGGAACAGCCCCTCTCCTTCTCATTCAACCGCTTCTCTCCCTCGCTCCGAACGAACTAAAGCCATTCTGTTTTCTCGAAATAACATCACGTCCAGCCACGTTATTGCCCACCGCCCCTCTCAGAAAAGGCTGTTCCTTCACCCCAGAAAGTCAGCTTTGCTAAACGCTCATGTTTCCCTCTGTCTTCAGAGCGTGGCGTTGAGCCTTTTCGCTTCTCTCTCCTCTGCTTTTCCTGGTATTTTCCCACTTCTTCCTTTTTGTTCATACAGGAAAATAATAACTGGTCACAACGACAGAATACATGGCTGTCCTCTTGAGGCAGACTAAAAAGAAACACCTCTTCAGAAAGAGGCTTGTATTAACAAAGCGTCTCAGCGTAGCAGAGCTGATCTGGGATCTGCTCAACCTTTCGGCTCAAGATAGATAAGGGTCAGATGTTGACAAGGGAAGGCTGAACCTAGATCAGTAGTGCTACCCAGTGGCACTTTGTGAACTCCTTCATCTTTGTTCCAAGTATAGCATTTGATACTTTAATTATGTTGCACATACACTCAATTAGCCTACGATTAGCGTTAGCCAAGTCTGGTGTCTTCTGTTACTCATATAAATCAGTTGAATGCACTTACTGTATGTTCACGTACATTGTGAGTCGCTCCGAGGGTGAGAGTGTGTTAAATGAATGTAATGTGATGTCACATCTCTGTTCGGTTTGACTGGAGGCCGCTTAATTTACTCCGAAGAATGGGTCCATCCATTTTGACGGTTTAATTGCCTTGATTAATGTCTCAATCTTTTAATTAAGCACATTTCTGTGCAAGGAGGACTGTATCTCTTCAATGTGACTTCACAATAAAAAGGTGTTTATTAGCAAAAGCAATTACGCTCAGACAATTACAGTCTCGTAAAGTCACGGTCACAAGCTAAATGGGTGTTATATTCAGGGATCATAGAGCTGGGGACTCGGGGGCTATGTAATGGATTGTAAATGAAATGTACCTGAAAATAATCAGAGATAAATCCTCAGATCAAATTTAACTCCTGTGGGTGCCATCTTCTGGCTTCATTTCATCTGTGCGATTTGCTTACTGCCACTTTACACAATAGCCCTTTAAATAAAAGAATATTGTTTCAGTATGTTTGACAAATTATTGGTAGTATTATTAGTATTGCTGGCAGTCAAGATTACAGATTGAGAGAGAGAGAGAGACAGAGAGAGAGAGAGAGAGAGAGACAGTCTAGAAGACGTCAAGTCTAGCTAGTGTATTTGTCAAGATCTTAACCCAGTTGTGCCTCTACCCACAGGTAGTTCAACGTTATCATACAGCGCTCCATCTCACACAGAGCAGTCTCCTCGCCTGCCAGCCAAAGAAGGTAGGAAACGCCATTTTGTTTCCTGTGTGTTTCTCTGACTATGGGGTCTTTTCACAGGGCTTTCTCTGTTTTTCCATAATATGTTTTATAGCCACAGAAAATGTTTTGGATGAGCGTGTGCCTTTATGGGAACTGTCTGTTCAATCCAACTGCAATGCGAAAAGGGATCAGCAATGCTGAAGAATCTGTGCGAAATTTTGCCAATTTTCTGCTATGATGAGCACAGACCTTTCCACGTGTTTAATGCGCTGAATAGGAGAGATTGATAAATGAGGAATATTTTAGCATGGGAGGCAATATTTCAGAAATTAACACAGTCCCCTGAGCAGTTTATCAGAAAAAGATGAGCAGGCAAAGTTCCTCAAATCTTACTGGGAAAAATCAGCCGTGCCGAGCTTGGGACTCTGAGCTTTGCTTTTCATCCAGAGATGCAGAAGCCAAGTCGAACGGCCACAGATACAACCGTAGAGACAGAAAGAGCCAGGTGTCTCCGTTGTAAGAATGGTAATGACACAGGTCATTGTTTTCCCCCATTGACACTATTCAGGCTAGAACAGCTGAAGGCGAGAGGTTTTAGTACCTCTGTTCTGTACCTCCGCTTTAGAATTCAGTTCAAAGCCTTATCAGAGGAGCAGCCTCAGCCGCCTCTTCTAAACCAGGTTAAGACTTAAGACATGAGACTTAAGACTAATTCTCCTGTGCCTAATCCCCTGATTCTTTGTCTTCGTTTGAACCTTCTTGTAAAGCAGTAGTATCACTCTGTGGTCTGTGTGTGCCCTGCTGACCTTAGTTGTGTGTAAAACCATGGGCATTATCCAGACTAATAGCAGATGAACACTTCTCCTGGAGGTTGGGGAGGGAGCCCCGTGTTTGGAAGGCGATTGTCTGTCGAGACCTCTGCACGAGGGGCAGGTGTAGTTGGACACAAAAGAGTCCGGGGCACGTGTGCCTTTGTTTTCCCAAATTTTATTCAAGTGGAGGGTGGTGTGGAGAGGATGTAGGGAGAAACAGGAAGTGGCCTCTTACGAATCTAATCCAGAGAGAGGTGGTCTCTGTTTGTGTGTGTGTGTGTGTGTGTGTGTGTGTGTGAGAGAGTGTGTGTGTGTGTGTGTGTGTGTGTGCGTGTGAGAGAGTGTGTGTGTGTGTGTGTGTGTGCGTGTGCATATGTGGATATGAGTTTGTGTGTGTGCGTGCAAGAGCATATGCATGCGTGCGCATATGTGTGTGTGGTGTGTGTGTTTATGTATGTGTGTGCATGTGTGTATATGTGTGTGTGTGTGCCTGTGTGTGAACATGTGGGTGTGTATGTATATGCCTGTGTGTGAGAATGTGTGTGTGTGCTTGTGTGTGAATATGAATGTGTGTATATGTATATGCCTGTGTGTGTGTGTTTGCCTGTGTGTGAATGTGTGTGTCTGTGTGTGTGTATGTATATGCCTGTGTTTGTGCCTGTGTGTGAGCGTGTGTGTTTGTGTGCCTGTGTGTGAACATGCATATGTGTGTGTGTATTTATATGCCTGTGTGTGTGTGTGTGTGTGTGTGTTTGCCTGTGTGTGAACATGCATATGTGTGTGTATTTATATGCCTGTGTGTGTGTGTGTGTTTGCCTGTGTGTGAATATGTGTGTGTATGTGTGTGTGTGTGTGTTTGCCTGTGTGTGAATATGTGTGTATGTGTGTGTGCGTGTGTGTGTGTGTGTGTGTGTTTGCCTGTGTGTGAATATGTGTGTGTGTGTGTGTGTTTGCCTGTGTGTGAATGTATGTGTGTGTGTGTGCCTGTGTGTGTGTGTGTGTGTGTGTTTGCCTGTGTGTGTGTGTGTGTGTGTGTTTGCCTGTGTGTGAATATGTGTGTGTGTGTGTGTGTGTGTGTGTGTGTGTGTGTGTGTGTGTGTGTGTGTGTGAATATGTGTGTATGTGTGTGTGCGTGTGTGTGTGTGTGTGTGATAGAGCGTATGTATGTTTTGTCTGGAGCACATCTGGAGCAGGGCTGTAATAACAGTGATAGCCCAGGGTGTGGGAGAGGTGAGCCGAGAGGAAAGCCCATAATGATAAGAACCCGGCTCCTATCGGCCCCAGACAGCTTCCTGGGGCCCTGGCACTGGCTCCCATTTAACTCAATTATCCCTGCGTCCACGGCTGTGCAGCTAATCTCAGCCTAGCCCTTAGCGCTAGTTGTGAGAGCGATTCCATTAGCATTGTGCTAACCACAGCCTAGCCCTCAGCACTAGCGGTGTGATAGATTCCATTAGCACTGTGCTAATGCCAGCCTAGTGTTCAGAGCTAGTTGTGAGAGCGATTCCATTATCATTGTGCTAACCACAGCCTAGCCCTCAGCACTAGCGGTGTGATAGATTCCATTAGCACTGTGCTAATGCCAGCCTAGTGTTCAGAGCTAGTTGTGAGAGAGATTCCATTAGCATTGTGCAAATCTCACCCTAGCTCTTAGTGGTGGCTGTGAGACTCCATTAGCACTGCCACAGGTGAACCCAGCTCCTTCCGAACTGCTCTCGGCCCCTCAGTACTGCTACTAATGGAGCTAGCCCGCCTCCTCCAGGTCTGGTAAATAATAACACAGCTCACACCATTAACAGGGGATTGCAGGCGGGAAACTCAAAAGCACTCAACATATATGCTTCTGACATTCAACTGAGGACTGCTCTACTTGCAGCAGTTTAATTGTCCTACAGTTTTTAATACTGCGTGTCTAAATAATATTACAGTACGCATTCATATTGATTTACTAGTCTGGCTCTCTGTGCTGTAATTCCACATTAAATATGTTCTTCACAGGCACAATGAATATATCAAACTCTGCTTGGGATGACTATTTCTGACAGGCAAAATCGGTAATATATTACAGTTATGCTGAATGTAGAAACAGGGAATTAAATATGTGTGTGCGTAACAGGTAACTGTGACAGATTGTAACTGTGAGATTTAACACATAAACTTTGAACAGCGACAGGCGGAGATGCTGAAAATCAGGGTTCATATTGTCCCTGCTTAGATTTTCCACCATTTTGAACGGCGAGTTCAGAGCCTGGCCTCTCCTCTGCGAATCTCTTTTCGGCGGTAGCGGAAGATGTGTTGTTGTAGATGTGCAGCTCTGCCTCGTACCAGATTCCAGCTCATTGACTCCGATAGCTTTATTAGCCCTCGGTGGCTAATCCCTCAGCCTTCGCCGTGCTTTCGGCCTCCCACGTCAGGCTGTGATATACGGTGGTCCTGCCTATGAAGTCGAGTATGAGCTATGCATCCAGAACAGCAGTGGAAACATAGGCGGTGTTTACGCTCTAATGTCTTATAGCGTGTAGCTACGTAGCAGAGTGGCTCCCCCATGAAGGACTTTCCAGAACATTCCGGGCCTCTCCGTTTTCCCGGCATGCGAACTGAGCTGGACCCTATCCCGTGTTTTCCGTTGTCCCGTAACCCCCCTCCCCCCTGTTCCACGCGCCCCAGAGCCCGTCACACACAGCTCTTTCTGTCTCCCATGGGCCTCAGCTTTGGGCCGCCCTCCTTCGCCGCGTCGGGGATCGCCCGTCGATCTAACGCGCCGCCCGGTGTTGTTTCAGATGTGTCCCCGTGACAACAGACAGCCAGCAGGGCCGCAAACGCCCCTGTCTGAGCACTCCCTACTCCCACCATGGCTGTGAAGCTGTATCACACTCTCACAAATAAAGTATACACTCTCAGAAGTAAAGTGACAGTGGAGGAACCTCTTTGCTCTTCGAGGAGCAAATGTACCCTGAAAGTACAGTAATATCGTGTACACATGAGTACATTTTCCAAGCAAGACATATATACCTATATCGTACCGCCACAGCAACAAGCACCTTTTTAGGCACGTTTCGTACCTTTGTTCCTGAGAGTGTATGATTGGGCTTTTCTTTTGACCTACCCTACCCCCCAAAAAACAGAGCCTCTCTCCTCACCCCCCCTGCCCCCTGCCCCCCGGGTGTGTGACCCCTGCCACCCCCAGATTGGGGGCAGTGCCCGTGTGTTTTTTCGGCAGAGTAGAAACAGAAGGGGAAGGGGGCCGCTGAAACAAAGAGGGGGCTGTCTGCCGACGAGGGCCGGGCAGGAAACCCAAATCTCCCAGGACCCCGCCAGCCACCGCCGCCCGCACCCCCCCCGCTCACACACACACACACACACACACACCCTCACACACACACACACACACCGCCCGCACCACCCACACACACACACACACACACTCACACACACTCACACACACACACACCCTCACACACACACACACACACACACCCTCACACACACACACACACACACACCCTCACACACACACACACACACACACTCACACACACACACACACACTCACACACACACACTCACACACTCACACACACACACACACACACTCACACACACACACACACACTCACACACACACACCGCCCGCACCACTCACACACCGCCCGCACCACTCACACATACACACACTCACACACACTCACACACACACACACCCTCACACACACACACACACCACCTGCACCACTCACACACACTCACACACACACACACACACACACCCTCACACTCACACACACACCGCCCGCACCACTCACACGTACACACACTCACACACACTCACACACACACACCGCTCGCACCACACACACTCACACACACTCACACACACACACCGCCCGCACCACACACACTCACACACACTCACACACACACACCGCCCGCACCACACACACTCACACACACTCACACACACACACACCGTCCGCACCACTCACACATACACACACTCACACACACTCGCACACACATACCGCCCACCCCCCCCACACACACACACTGCCCGCACCCCCCCACACACACACACACACACCGCCAGCACCCCCTCACACATACACGGCTCGCACCCCCCCTCACACACACACACACACACACACACACACAGACACACCGCCCGCACCTCCTCACACACACTCACACACACACACACACACACACACCACCCGCACCCTCCCCACACACACACACACACACACCCGGCCCACCCCAGATTGGAGCTGACAGGTTGAGCTTCGCTCTGACCGTCCGCCCCACCCCCCCCTCCAGGGACGCCCCCCAATTCCTCCACCAGCCCCCCAAAAAAAGCACACACACACACGGCACGGCGCCTTCCAGCAGACCTGACAGCACAGGACTGAAGAAAAGTAAAAAAAGAGTGAAACGGAGACCGGGGGGAATGGAAGCAGTAAAAAGCAGAACTTTCAGGAGTATGACTCATAAAAAAGGAAGGAATTAAAGAATTCCTCCTGAGCTAATCTTGACAGTAGTTTTATCATCTGCGCCGTTGTGCTGATGGTGAAGATTCAAGGTTATTTTATTACCCGTACTTAGACTCAGTGATCACTTTATTAGGTACAACTGTACACCAGCTTGTTAATGCAAATATTTAATCAGCCAATCATGTAGCAGCAGCTAAATGCATAAAAGCATGCAGACGTGGTCAAGAGGTTCAGCTGTTTTTCAGACCAAACGTCAGAACGGGGAAGAAATGTGATCCAAGTATATTGGAGTTGCTGCGCATAGACATTTGTGTTTCACTTTACACAGACTGGCCCAGCGTTGTGTTGTAGGTAGTTGGATGCTACAGGTTGCTATCAGACTTTGGTGTTTGCATTACTGTTGTGTATTCTATAACTGTATGTGCATTGTCCTCATTGCCTCTGCCAGTTAAGTCATTTTGAATAATAAATGATATGAATTGTTGTGTGACTGCGTTATCGGCCGTAAAATATTAAAAGCCCAGCGAAGAGCAATTTTTGGGATTGATCTGCTGCTAGCTTTCCTCTTATCTTCTTCTCTTGTTCTCATCTTTCAGGCCTTATTAATGGAATAAATGTCATGTGCTTTCATTATCTCAGGGTACTTCAGCTGGTTTAACTTTCCATTTTAGATTGCACTTTTCTTTTCAATTATAAAATTGAAACTTTTTATTCACCCCATTGGCTATACATAAAGAACTCTACAGAGCAAAGCATGTCAGGTATTACCCTAATTTAAAACCCGTATTTAATAATAGGCTTGAAATGATACTTTTAATATTGAACCGTTCTTTCATGTCATATATATGTTCACCAGAAGGGGGCAGTGTGGTGCTGTGCGTAGACTGTAGTGGAGTCATTGCCGAAAGTGAGTTTCAGCCTGAGGGCAGTTACACACAGAAGCTTCAGTGGCACAGATAAATAGACAGGCCGTCCTGTGTGTAGGTGTGTAGACTGTTCTGGGATCAGCTGTACCTTACACTTCCTGGCTGTCTCATACTGTCGTGCAGGGTACACACAGGTGTGTATACTGACCTGGAGTCAGGTGCATGTGAGAATACCTGTGTGCCTGATACTGCTTCTGAGGCTGATCCAAACACAGTAAAATGTCCAGTGTTAATTCAACTCTAACAGAATACATTTGAGTCAAATAGATCAGCCACAACAGTAAAACCACCTGGTTAAACTGTTTTTTTCATGATTAAAAGTGCTTTAAACTGTACCTTAAACTTTAAACCTCCCAATGAGCTTACAAGATTTCCATTTTCATTTCAAATGTAAACTTTTGAATGCAATTCCCTTATGATTATCTGCTTATATAAGTAAACATTTCGTATCGTGAAATATTAAGTGTTTTTAGACAAGTTTATACAGTTTGAAGCATTTTTAATCATGGAAAAACTGGTTTGAGCAGGTGGTTTGAATGCTGTGGCTGATCGGTGTATGTACTCTGTGAGAGCTGGTTTAACACGGTGTTGAGCGGTGTATGTACTCTGTGAGAGCTGGTTTAACACGGTGTTAAGCGGTGTATGTACTCTGTGAGAGCTGGTTTAACACGGTGTTAAGCGGTGTATGTACTCTGTGAGAGCTGGTTTAACATGGTGTTAAGCGGTGTATGTACTCTGTGAGAGCTGGTTTAACACGGTGTTAAGCGATGTATGTACTCAGAGAGAGCTGGTTTAACACGGTGTTAAGCGGTGTATGTACTCTGTGAGAGCTGGTTTAACATGGTGTTAAGCGGTGTATGTACTCTGTGAGAGCTGGTTTAACACGGTGTTAAGCAGTGTATGTACTCTGTGAGGGCTGGTTTAACACGGTGTTAAGTGGTGTATGTACTCAGAGAGAGCTGGTTTAACACGGTGTTAAGCGGTGTATGTACTCTGTGAGGGCTGGTTTAACACGGTGTTAAGCGGTGTATGTACTCTGTGAGAGCTGGTTTAACACGGTGTTAAGCGGTGTATGTACTCTGTGAGAGCTGGTTTAACGCGGTGTTAAGCGGTGTATGTACTCAGAGAGAGCTGGTTGAACACGGTGTTAAGCGGTGTATGTACTCTGTGAGAGCTGGTTTAACACGGTGT
>NC_083766.1:55110726-55235726 GCF_963514075.1 Conger conger
TCTGTTTTGGGGTTTTTTCTGTTTGTTTTTTGGATGATATCACTCGTACGGGATTTGTAAAATGCCAAGTATCCAGGTGTTCTGCTGGAACAGACCGGAATCGGCGTGACTGCGTCATCGTCTCGAGGCGTCTCCTCTCCATCTTCGCCGGGAGCCTCCTGTCATGGCGTCCGATCACGTTCAGTCCTCCTGCAGTCAGGCCTGCAGAGATCCCTCCTTCATGTCCACGGGAAATCCCTCTTCTAGTGTATGCATCCAAACAGGGGGTTTGCCAGGTTTCAGCCACGCCCCTAGTACGTGAATCTCACACTATCATATTATATTCTGACGTGTTTTGTTGACTTGCGAAGCAATCTGGAGAGCTTCAGATCACAGCGGACATAACGATTGTGACTTTTATTAGTGTCACTTAGACCAAGAACTACAGTTTAGGTATCAGGAAATGCCAGTAAAGAGAAATAAATAAAAGGTTAATAAGGGAAGCGCAAGTCGTCCTTCGATTCACGAGTGCTGTGCATTCGTCAGACCTATTTTCTTGTTTTGTTTTGTTTTGTTTCGTTTTTTATAATAAACATTGGTCAGCTAAGCATAAAAGGAACTTAGTGTGTAAATTATGCAGATTTATTTTCATATGTGACAGTATAAAATAAGAAATCCAGAGATTAATACGAGTTGACCTCGGTCACAAATGCAATCGTTTTGTAACTATCAAGAAGGAGAAAATGATCTGTTTGCGATGTGTAATATGTACAATGTTTTTTTATTGTCTGTGTTTTGTACATTTGGACAACTGTTTCTTCAGAATGTTATACTGTAAACAGGTCTTAAATTTTCAGTGCCTTGCCATGACAACCAAATATATAATTCCGGCTGCCTTTTATTGTACTTTTTTATGGAAACAATGCCTGTCTGTATCAGTCGTTTCTTTGCCATCGAGACAATCTGTTATTCTTTAATAAACTCATGGTGGCCTATTTCCATGTCTATAGTCTCAGTCTTCCCCAGCCATAAATTGTCTGGTTCTGTCCTTATTTTGGAGCGATGAAATTAAATGTGATTCTGAACCAATCTTAATAATAATATGAATTTGTTATCTAGCTGACACTTTTATCCAAAGGCTTACAGTATAGTTGCTTCAGGGGACAAACACCCCTGAAGCAATGCTCAAGGGCCCAACAGCTGTGCAGATCTTAGCGGGGCTTGAACAACCAACCTCCCGGGCCTCAGGGCAGTACCTTAGCCACTAGCCACGATGCAATCATTTAACCTGATTTGAGGGGTCTCTTTTTATGTTTATAATGTAATTCCCATATATATAGAGGTCCTTAGTTATTTATTTTGCCGCTGTTGCTTCTACAACATTCATTTTTATTAAAGGGCTCTTGTGCAGGGAAGGTGACAAAATAAACATTTTCTTCCAAGACTATTTAATTGACGTAATACATCGTTTGTAACAATGTATCTTAAAAATGAGAAAATCTGCTTTATTTATTTGTTTCTTTATTTAAGTTAATCTGTCACTCCATGTGCCTGTGCTGACTAATAGACCATACACTTTATAGATTATGGTGAAAGGATGCAGGCAGTAGCAGTAGTGTAAGAAAATTAGTAGCTCATATAAATAAGTCACAATACATTGTGCACATAATGTATAAAATAGCCTATGTTCCAAGGCATATGCTGTGTATTAAGTGATGTTGGCGTGACTTCTTAACAGACTATTTTCGTGATTCTCATCACACTTATGCCTTCAACTGCTACCGTACATACACTGATTTCCGAGAAGGCAACTATAGCTCTAACCTGGCGCTTGTCCTTGGTTTACTTTTTCAAGCAGTATATTTTCGGAACAAACCTGTTCCTTTGGCAGAAGTAGAGTTAGGACCCTACTGGTTCCGCGGGCGCTTTTCCCCCTCTCTAAAACCGCAGAGAAAAAGCGCTGGGGAGCGTTCAATCAGTCCTCCGCGGCCTTTTGTCTGGAACCCGAGGTCACAAATCTAAGCAAGTGGCACATAGCTTCAGTTCTTACACGTCACGAGTCTCGGCACTCACACGAAGTCGCAAATTATATAGCGTAAGAATCGTAATGAAAATGAACGGCATTCAGATGTGCGTCACCCATAGTTAAGAACAAAGTGCCCTGGCTGATGGATTGAAAGCTCCCCATTGTGTTCGGCCCCAGACGTTTCTGCAGACCGAGGAGTGCTGTCGCGGAAGGGTCCGTTTGATGGCTGAGTGGAAACAGATTTCCAGCTGTAAGTCTTGAGGTTGCTCTCGAGTACAAAACAGCCGGTGTGTGGATCTTATGTTCTGTGTTAGCTTTTTTTTTTTTGAGAACTGGTTTAATTAAGTCGTGGGATAATTTGTGCATTCGTAATAATTAACATAATGCTCTGTGCTGAAATTTGCAGGCTAAACGTGATATTCCTATTTTTCTGCCTGACATTGAAATGCAGACCATTATTTTGTTGGCATGACAAAGTACCAGCCTGACGGCCTGCCATACAAAGCCGAACTTCCCTGAAACAAACAAAACACGAAAACTCCGCGTCTGAACTAGCCACCTAACCTTCTTGTATGGAATTGCACACAAAGTGTATCTGATTAGTCTAAGCCTATATTTGAAATCACGGATGGAAAATCGCCCGGTTTGTAGTCTGATCTTCTGTTACATACAAAAGCATGACTGAGTCATCATTGCAAGAGCTGTCTACTAAAGCTTCTTCCTCTGAATTTTACTCATCACTGAAGCATCTGTGTTCCATAAAACACACCAATCGCACCGATCTTTAAAGTACATTTTCCTTCAAGTCTTGTGTCTAGTAGGCTAAACCTTCCATCAGATTTTATTAGATGCAGGAGGTCAACCTAGGATTACATTTCTGCGTGTGATTAGGCCTATATGTAACATAAAATAACTTAAATTATTATAAATGTGGGGGGGGGGGCATTCATAAATTTGAAAAGCGGTGTGTCAGCATTGCCCTCCTGTGGTAGCTGAAGGAAACTGCCTTCTCAGTTTGGCTTGAAATCAAACTCTTTGTTGTCACCATTGGCCGTATAAAAATAGGGTTCTCACGCAATGACCCAACCTTAACCGAGTGAAAACTTATACCATTAATCAACTTAAATGCAACGCCATTGTTACATATGCCTACTGCTTACCTTGGTTAAATTGTGACTTGTTATTACGAGTATTTTTGTGGAGGTGAATCAATGTTTTAATTTCCCCCAAAATAAAAATATGCCACGTAATGAGTTTTACAAAACATTTTTTTACCAAATGTATTTTCCTGAGATTGAATATGATACAATTTCTTATAAGAACAGAGATTTATTACAAATACTTGTTCTATATCTCATGTGATTACTGAAGCTGTTGTGCTGATTTGGCTGCAATCATTATTGCATTATTACAGCAGTGAAAAAACAGTGCAGGAACAGCAATACTTATGAATGCTCAGGGGAGGAAAGTGTTTCGGTACCCTGTTAGCGCTCGAATTTTTCATTAAAAAAGATTTAAATTATAATCCACTCAAAGTCCTCCTTCGTCATTCCTCTCCCGGTTCATGTAATTCAAAGCAAACTTTGTGCCTGCTTTACAGATGTCAGTTCACAAGCCCTTGTAGTCACGGGAACAAGAAACAATGGCCATTTTACCGTCTACCCTTCAGTAACTCAGAGGCGCATGCTTTAGCTAAGGTCAAACACTAGCATTAGTGGAGGCACAAAAGCCTTCCTGGCATTTTTCCAGCTCGCTGCCACAGGCTCTGTGATTTGATAAAGGAAGACAATATCCTGCGCTCACCTTTTTGCGCAAAGACTATTTTTTAAAAAAAGAAGAAAGTATTCCAAGGTATAGTTTTGCTTGATATCCACAAGCAGCAAGTTCATTGCACTGTTTGTGGAGCGGTAATGTCATTATTCGTGAACCTAATTTAAGATAGGCAGCACACATTGCTTCTGGCTGGGCTATAAGGGCCCTGCCCTGCTCATATTCCACAACCGGGCAATTCCGACCCCTCATTGGCCAGACGAGTCTCGGGACAGCTGCTCATTGGCCGGCATCTCTTCCTCATGGAAAGATCCCAAAGTTCCTCTGGATGACCAGCACAAGGACAGAAGCCCCTCGCCCCACTTCCTGTTTGCTAATAAAGTCAAACTGGCGTCCCCTCAAACCCTGCTCTGGCTCACATCATCGTTTGATGCACTGTGTCGTCGACGTCGATGTCGATCACCTCGAAGCCCTCGTTGTCGATGCCCCTCTTTTCCTGGGGGGCGTGGGCTTGGGCGTGGGGTGGGAGTTGCGGCCGGTGGTGCCCCTCGTCGTGGAAACAGAGGGCGCAGTGCGGGGTGGGAACGGGCACGGTCCTGGAGAAGTTGGAGAAGTCCACCCGGTACTTTCCGCCCTTGGTGCGGGAGATGATGGGCAGGAAGCTGTAGCCCCACTGGACCTCCTGGGGGATGAAGGAGGTGCGGACCTGGCAGGCGGAGCTGGTTGACTCGGCCGTGCCGTCGAGGAAGACCACCAGCTCGAACTCCTGCAGGTGGAGGGTGTCGGCGGCCATGGTGAAGAAGGGGCTGGACTTGTCGATGACGTGGCAGAGCGTGAGAGGGCAGATGAAGAAGAGGTTGTCCTTGCCGGCGTCCACCACAAAGTCGATGCCCACCTGGTCCATGATGATGGTCTCGCCCTCGGGCGTGATGGTTGTCCTCAGCAGCTTGCCGTAGATCTGGCTGCCGATCAGCAGGGTTTTGCGCATGTTGGCCACGCGGATCTGCAGGCACAGCCCGCCCTTCTGCGGGCAGATGACCGCCGTCTCGCTGAAGGTCACCGTCTTGGCCCTCTTCTTGGGGAGGGAGATCTTGGCCAGGATGACGCCGCACATGAAGCAGTTGATGATGGCGCCGATGAGCGACTGGACCACGATGAGGGCCACCGCCCCGGCGCACTGGCCCGTGACGGCCCTCCCGCCGTAGCCGATGGTGGTCTGCGTCTCCAGGGAGTAGAGGAAGGCGGTGGTGAGCCCGTTGACGTTGCTGACGCAGGGCACGTGGCCCTTGGGGTGGCTCTGGCCCGCCAGGTCCCCGTTCCTCTTGGCGATCCAGTACCAGAGCAGGCCGAAGATGAACCAGCTCCCGGTGAAGGACGCCACGAAGAGGACGATCATGAAGCGCCAGCGGATCTCCACGAAGGTGGTCCAGAAGTCCTGCAGGAAGGCGAAGTGGCTGTGGTACTCCACGTTGCCGAACTCGATGTTGCAGCGGCCGTCCTTGGCCACCAGGCGGCTGCGGCGGACCCTACGCTCCGCCAGGTGCTCGTGGATGCGCTTCTGCATGAACCGGAACATTCCCAAGCTGCGGAGCGGAAAAGCAGAACACCGCGGTCAGGCCAGCTGGTACTTTCTGGCGGAAAGTGTAATTTGTTTAATCGCAATCTGAAAGTGTCGTTCGGTTAATCACGTTTCACCGTCAGATATAATTCATATTATGCAACCGAGTGGAGGTGTCATAGTTTAGTGAGTTTAATGTGCTCTAGAAACGGGCAGTACCTGAAGTTAATGATATAGTATTTCCCTCTGCTCAACAACAGGAGAACTTCTGGTACGCACTGAGGTTGTTTTCAAGACTGCATAGGTCAGAAATTGCCTTTTTCTAAACTGCTAAATTATCTTTTGTCAATGATAGAATGTTCGAATGAAATTGAACATTGATAGCAATTGCACACACACACATTTGTATTAGCTGCCTAATAAACCTAATTTAAGGGTTATTTTCAGTTATCTAATTAAATAATTGCTATCATCATACTCTAAATGTGAATGCATTCAATCAAAGTGTGTGACTTTTGACAAGGGAATCATGGATCATTCAGATGTTGACAATTTGAGTCAATAAAACCAAATCCCCCTCCTACAAATCAACAGCGACAGTAAAAGTTGCCCAAAGAAAAGTCCTTCAACTTTATGACTATTAGCTTAAATGACAATGAAAACATCTCAGTAACTGTTTAACACAGGTCACCGCTCCTCTCATAAAACCAATGAGGCAAAACTCTTTATGGAATTAAAAGCTGGCACCCTTTCTGACCTAGTGAAGAGAGGTTAACACGCAGGCGTTCCACTAAAAACTTTATCTGGTAAAAAAAATAAGAGAAAGCCTGAAGGCTTCGCTCTCTTGGTCCAGGGATAATCAGCACGTAGCATCCAGTTCACATACCTGCTGTCTGAATCCCTCAGCCGAGCACTGCGGATAGTTTTTGTTTGCGTTTTGTTGTTCCGATTATACAGTCTCCCTTCCCGCAAGTAGCAGTGTGTGCGTTGCGAGTTTTAATCCCCAACGCAATGCATTAATCTGGGGCACATGCCGTAGCGCGCACTGCTCCCCGCTAACAGCAAAAAGTAGGGCCTTTCAAAAATTCAAAAAAAATGTAAGCCTTCCTCCCGGTCCACATCTATCAGCTGCCCAAACCAAACCTCACCAAACGCCGAGCTGCCTCACTAGCCAGCCCAACGCCCCACCCCCACACGGGAGCTACATTCATCGCTGCCACCAAAGTTCAGCCCATGCGGTGGATATATATCACTACCAGGGAGATTAGCAAGGCCAATGGAATATGCCAGAATCTCTCTGGCAACTCGGCGACACACAATGTGGGACGGTCAGGGGAGAGCCTATTGAGGGAGGGGGCGGACAACGCGACCAGTGCAGCACCCCGCTGGTTTTTTGTTTTTTTCCCCCCCTTCACCAAGAACACTCAGATGTTTCGCCGTGCCACACAAAGAAATCCTTCAATCACATTTCCCTTTTTTCTGTTTGTGCGACTACCCCTATCCCACCCCCACCCCCCCAAACCCCACCTCCAAAAACTGCACACAGTAGTGTATGGGAAAGGACAAGGGAAGACCTTTGCTGTATACTTAAAAAAAAAAAGTGAAACAGTTTTGTTTGAAGCTATTATCTTACACTTTGAAATCACATGGTGCGGTGTGTGAAACAATTGCTCATTAACTTGAGAAGGGGGTTGTTGGGGGTGGGTGAACTATTTTCACAGAGGCTGAGAAGTGTTGAGAAAAAGGCATAATTCTTTAGCCCTGCTCCAGGGAGCTACAGAAGCCATTAGTAGTATGCAAATGAGGGAGACTGTGAATGAAATCAACAGACCTGCAGTAGGAGACTGTTACTATTACGGCCGGCAGAGCCAAGGACAGGGGGAGGAACAAGCTAACTTCAGTAGTTTTCCTGCTGTGCCTCTCTAGAGCAGCTACGCAACATGCCCAGCGTTAAATCAACTCCTACAGAGTATATATGGCCCCCGTACAGAGTACATATCAAGCACTTAGTTAGGGACTACACAAATATAACAAGTTAATACAATAGTTCCTGGTTTGAGGGTGAGAAAAGGCAAAAAGCACAACAAAATCTTTTCTTAAAACTGCAAAACATTCATATCTCCTGGAATACTTACTCAATCTCACTATACTTGCTCTTTCAAGCGATATCTCAGTTTGTGGCTCTCATTCTGGACTTTTACATTCAACATTTTTAAACATGCATCTGAAGCGCGGAGCACATATTTTACTGGGGCACTCTTTCCGAAGGTCTCCTGAGTTTACCGGAAACCTATTCAACAGGTTTTATTGTCTGCCGGCCCATGATGGTATCACGGCACCCGTAGCACGCAGACAGAAAATGATGTGTCTTGATTTCCTCTCATTGTAACCACAGTTCACAGCAGTGAATGGCATGGGCGTCGCTGTGTTTGGTTAGCAACACAGATCATTGTGTATCACTGGGGAGGCTAAAACATGACCTGGCTGACGTGATGCATTACAGCAAAATATATTAAAATCAAATATTACCCAGATATTATAACACGTCACAATATAGGAATGAAATTATACATTCCTGCATGTTCAATTAGTGCAATACGTATATTTTAAATATATTTAGCCAGAAGTCTGTATTTTTGCACATGGAGGCATTTAAAAGGTAAAATAAAGAAGATTACTTCACCTTAAGCTTTGGGTGAGAGGCTAGAGACCAACCGTTTTTGTACTTTCCTCATCTCTTTCAATGAATAGACAATGATAATGCGGTGTGTGTGTATTAAATTGTTGTTATAGCTTCCTAGTACTTTACTGCCATTTAGCACTAGACTCTCTCTATCTGAGCAATGCCAAGTAAACCCATAGTAGATCCATGTGCAAAGCTATGAAATAAACATTTTTAACTTTCCAAACTTATTAGCAAAATGCTTCCAAAAAATTCCACGGTTTATCCCCCTGCCCCTAAATGCATTTCATTTTAAGGATTTAGGTTAAAAGCTAGATATTGTTAAGTGCACTGAAAATAATTATTTGTACATATTTTAAACATTTAAAAAATATACTTAAACATACCTCATTTTCAAACTCTAACTGAAACTGTCATTTTATTTTAATAGTATCGAAAGTAATTCTGATGTAAGTCTTACCTCGGTAACAGCACTGCCTTGGGATAAAAATATTTTGGGATGCGATGTCTCCTGTCTGGTGGGCACACATACAATTGACGTGTGTCCTCTGTGATTCAGGAAGTGTTCTGGAATGTTCCACTGTACCTGGCACCCTTTTATAGGCATCACGGGTTAATTAAGACCATTTCGCATGCTAATCATTACCTGACCCCAACCCCCCGCCAACCCTACAGGCACAGAGTAGCCACCAGTTCACACCATCCACATCCCCAAAAACAGGTCTAGACACAGCCTCCACTTCTCAATCAATAGGTTATGGTGCATGCATTTCTGTTGTAAGCCTATGTTGGAAAAAAAACAGATACAAAGTAGCCTACACAAAGGCACCCACGGTTATTGTCTGACTCGGACTAACAAACTATGCAAAGGACATACTTGCAGCAGGTATACAATAGAAAGAAACCACACAGTAGCGTTCAATGAAGAATAATTTACTTTCTCAAGAGAAGCTACAATATGAGACATTGGCATAAAGATCTCAGACAATCATTGAATGTACTTAGCTTATTTTGGTTACCTAGTCAGACTTTGCAAACTGTACCTGGAAGGTTAAAAAAGCTCTTGTATTTAATTTTGAGAAAAATTTAAGGACAAATATTGAATGGATTTAAGTCTTTATTTTACAACAGTTGACTGTAGGCGATGTACTGTTTGTTCATTGATCAGCTATCCAACAGGCAAAGTAATGTTAGTATGCCTAATCTTTACAGTATTTTATTTTGATTCACCACTCATTTAGTTTCCTATTTTAAACAGTAGCATGTCTCTTCACTGTTGAATCTGAATCTGCTAAATTGTAAAATTAATTTCTAAAGATTGCAGCGTCTGTAATATTGCCCGCTCCCCCTAAACTGGGCGTCAATGGCGAACAATTAGACCTTTTGTCACCATTTTGTGATCAAATGTCTTTATAATCATGATCGTTGACGATCTTTAATCGTAATAATGGTGATGTGATTGCCCCACCAGTAGCCAATATTAACACCTGCCAACATGTCTATTGTTCTAGTCTTCAATCCCATTATGCCCATTCATTATATCATGGAGAGAAATACAAATGTTCTCTGAAAATTTAGTTTTCTTCTTTAAGTTTAAAATGATTTTGACAGTACAGTGGAAAAAGTTTGCATTCTCACATGTAGGGGAGACCGGGGATGATTGTAACACGTTTTGCTCCAACATGTACAACTCAGTGGGTGTTTATGCTTTGATTTAAGTTACCCGCATTTGTCTGCTACAAACCGTATGTCGCAGCTTTCACAACAGACCCAACTTACCAAAGTAAAAAAAAAACAATCCGTCCAATTCAACCAAGTCCGAGAGCGCCCCTATTTCTGGAAACTAGCGGCGCGTGTTGCCTACAACGCTTTATCGAGGAGGGACGGGAGCAGGATAATTGTAATGCTGTTTGGGCAACACTTCCTCGTTGAGGGTTAATTGAATCGCCCACCTCGGCAAAGAGCACAAAAACATCTGCTAGGCAGTAATCAGTTTCCAGTTGGCTCCCACTCCCACACATCTATCGATGTTAGTGCTGATATCTATCTACCAGCGGGTTTCTTATCCCGTTCAGTTTGCTATTGGCGTGGGAAGTAGTCAACTCAATTGTTTTGTTATTCGGCAGCCATCAGGGCAAATATGAAGGAGTATTTTCAGCACTGGAGAGCTCCCAAGCACGAACCGACAACTGATCAAGAACTGCACTGTTAGAGGCGCAGAAAGTTCGTGGGGCCAGCGAATAACGGAGAAG
The DNA here is from genome assembly GCF_963514075.1 of Conger conger. Taxonomy (NCBI): domain Eukaryota; kingdom Metazoa; phylum Chordata; class Actinopteri; order Anguilliformes; family Congridae; genus Conger; species Conger conger. Next base: position 55,120,995 of record NC_083766.1, read on the forward strand.
GTCAGTTGGTCAACGCGTTAAGGAAAGACAGAAAGTGCGCCGGTCGTAAGTGTGTGCTGCCTACGAAATAAAGAGGCGAAGCTGATACGAAGTCATATAAATTATTCATGAACCAGCAAACGACTCATAGTATGCGTTCGCTAACCACCGTGCAGCTACATTAGCCTATAGTCTGAAAGAGCTATAGCTTTCTGACAGTGGCAATGACCAAGAGTGACGGTGCAAACCGGTTTAGAAATGCATCGTTCACGAACAATTGGAGGGTGATCGGGACTTTTACCTTAATCAGGACTTTTGCCATTTACCTTAATTATTCCCAATATTGTAGGGCTTGCATAATTTATTTTGTCGACTCGTCATTATCTTCTAGTTCATATTTCGGTTTGAATATCTTTCCAGTAGGCTACTAAGCATGGAATACATACATTAATTGGCTACAGTATATCATACAGAAGTGGCGGCACGGATGGTGCAGTGGGTAGCACTGCCGCCTCACAGCAAGGAGGTCCTGGGTTTGAATCCCCGTCGGCCGGGGCCTCTCTGTGTTCTCCCCGTGTCTGCGTGGGTTTCCTCCGGGTACTCCGGTTTCCTCCCGCAGTCCAAAGACATGCATGTTAGGCTGGTTGGAGAGTCTAAATTGCCCGTGGGTATGAGTGTATGAGTGTGTGAGTGAATGGTGTTGCCCTGCGATGGACTGGCGATCCGTCCAGGGTGTATTCCTGCCTTTCGCCCAATGTATGCTGGGATAGACTCCAGCCCCCCTGCGACCCTGTTCAGGATAAGCGGGCTCAGATAATGGATGGATGGATGGATATCATACAGAACATCGGCTAGTCGACAAACTGTCCATTTTTCATTCTTCAGAAACATGAAATAGAAGAAGTTATGAACCTATAGCTACCTGTAAGTTATTTCCCCATTGTTCACGCCATTTAAATACAGCAGCATTTTTCATCCGTTTAGACGTGGGACTAGAAAAGCGATACATCATGTAGGCTAAGCAACCTAAATGGGTGTTATGGGAAAAGGTAGGTTACTCAACAAGCCTGATACTGAGGTCTGATGTCTTTCCACAGTCAATTTAGACCTGAGAAACAAGGTGAATTGAGCTAACCGTGCAATCCGCTACTTTAATCAATTGGTTAAGTGCTGAATAATGCGCTTAATTTCCCAACTGGGCAGTTGAATGTGACCGAAACATACATAGGGCCTACACGGCAGAACAACGACACCTTTTGGCATATAAAAGAACGCCTTTAAGGCTGGGCTGTAGCCTATGTGGCCAATATTGATGCAATGCTAAGCGAGACCTTGTTAACGTATAAGAACAACAAACTCGAAAGAAAGAAAATACGGTGTTCGCAGATATCCGAGGGAGGTACAATAAATATGTTGCATTCTCCCGGCCGGCAACTAACTGAATGCACTTTGAGTGGAGATCACCTTGAACGCTAATTTACTGAGAACAGGATAGACTCCTGTACAATGGGTACCGCCATTCTGAATATATTTATTCTAGCTGGTATATGGATACCTGTAAACTAATTTGTTACATTCACAGAATGATCTTGGTTAAAAAATTTAACATTAAAAGTTCATTATTTACTTGAATAATCGAAAAGAAAAATAAACGGTATAAGAGCATCGAGTTGATTCAGGGTCATTTTATGTTAAGGATGGATTTTGAAAACTGCACTCGAACTATTTGACCATGCAGAATAAATTAAATGCGGATGAAAGTGAATAATACATTAGTACCAAGTAATAGTTAAGAGTCCACGGTATAATATGATTCATAATTAATAATATGTCAATTTACAGTGGCTAATAGGAACTTTTATATATGTTTCTTAGAATATTAAACAGTAGTCCTTCAAATATATGAATAATTAATGCATTATTTTTGCCCATGAGCACATATATGTACATACATTCCTTCATTATTCATCATGACCAATATATGTTTAAAAAGCTTGTTTTTGTACATGTATTAATAAATTAATACATACTAGAAAAAGTACCATCATTTCACTTTATAAGTGCGGTCTTAAGTTAAGAGTTTAAAGTTTAATGCGGCGGTAGCCTATTTAGCCGTGGGCCAGTATGGGCAGAATTGACATCTCATGAAGTAGGGTAGTTCTGTCCATCAGATCAAGCTCTCTGCACTTAATTGAAAAATTCAGACAATAATTGGTTCTCTCTCTCTCTCTGGGTGGATATAATCTATGAATTAATGAAAGGTCTTGGCCAATTCTTGTGCTTGCATGAAGCCATATGCTCTCTGGGGGGGGGGGGAGAGGTCTGGATTCTTGTTTAACCATATGGGGCCTGTTTTCGTTGGCCTAAATTTGTTCATTTCTATTAGATGTCAAGTTAAGCTCTGTAACGCCTCCTCTCTCTCTCTCTCTCCCTCTCCCTTTGTACATATCTCTCTGTCCATCTCTCTCACCCTCTCTCTAATAAAACCATTATAGGCATGACCTATTTTGTAATCAGGAACCACTTTGGATTTCCATCTCATTGATTTTTCATTGCATGTAACACAAATCTTGTATATGACGGCTTATCCCGAAAGTAAACCAAGCATATCTTTACAATCAATCCCCCCCTCCCCCTCTCATAGTGACGAGCCAGTCCTCCAGGCATGGTTTCCATGATCTCCAGTCCAGTTTGCTGGTGGGCACCCCATTAATTCCCTCCCATTATGATGTAATGTCATGCAGTGACTGGAAGACCAATCAGGACTAATGAAGCCAGAGTACTGAGCAAGCATGGCCCAATGGGAGGTGGGCAGATCTTATGATGACATGCTCAAACTGCCACATTGTGTGTTTTTGTGTGTGCGTGATTTCTGCTTCCTCGTTTATAATAATAATTCAATATCATTGTGTGCTTCATTGTAAAATTACCTGGTTAGCCTTGACGGTGTCTGATATGCATATGGGGACAGGACAGGTGTGTGTGTGTGTGTGTGTGTGTTAATGTGTGCCATTTCTGTTTTCTTGTTTAAATTATTAGATATCATTATGTGTGCTTCATTGTTAATTACCTGGTTAGCCTTGCCAGTTTGTGATACACATACGGGGACAGGACAGATGTGTGTGTGTGTGTGTGTATGTGTGTGTGAGTGCGTGTGCGTACTTGTCTGTGTGTGGTAATTCTGTTTCCCAATTAAAATCATTAGATATCATTATGTGCGCTCTCTTGTTAATTACCTGGTTAGCCTTGCCGGTGTCTGGTATGCATATGGGAATGGGACAGGTGTGTGTGCGCTTGTGTGTGTGTGTGTGTGTGTGTGTGTGTGTGTCTGTGTGTGGCATTTTTGGTTCCCGGTTTAAATCATTAGATATCATTATGTCCGCTCTGTTGTTAATTACCTGGTTAGCCTTGCCGGTGTCTGGTACACACAGTACACGAGCACAGGTGTGCAGTGCTGCAGTGCTATGCCTGCAGCGCTAACACGAGGAAACCTGCATTGCTAAGTCATCCTCTGATATGCTGGAGTGTCGAGTCTGAATCCAGAATAAATGCAGCAAGCAGGAGCATACCTGTCAGCTGTCAGTCACCCCTCAGACTGAGAGATCAGAGGGAAAAGACCACTGCGTTGATCTGAGGTGATTACACTGAGCTGTGCCGTTCTTTTAAACCAGGTTTAACTGTACCCATCAGCATGTGCTGTGTTTGTGTGTATGTGTGTGTTTGTGTGTGTGTGTACGTGTACGTGTACGTCTGTGCATATGTATGTGTGTGTGTGTGTGTGTACGTTTAAGTGTGTGCATATGTATGTGTATACAATGCATGCACGTGTACGTGTGTGTGTTTGTGTGTGGCTGCGCATGCATCTCTGTGTGTCGGCGTATGTACAATATGTGTGCTTGCTTGCACATGCATGTGTGTGTGTGTGGGTGTTGTGTGCTGGCCTGGTTAACAAAGAATCCTGAATTATTCACCACATGTATTCCCTTATATTCAGTCCACAGAATTAGTCCATTCTGGGCTTTGTTATTGTTTTTGCCTGCAGTGTTCTCCCATACCCTACTTCCATTAGCCTAACTCGCTGAGAGCCAGCAGATATCAACTCAACTGCAGAGCAAAAGTAACTCTGCTGATAACAGGATAGGCACTTATACAGAACAAATAAACATAACATACATACAAACATCACACCAAAAATAACCTAAGAAAATGGAACATAACATGACACAACAACATAATATTACATAAAGTACAAATAAACATAACATACTGTAACATAACAATGTAACACAATAACAGCATAACAAAACATAACACAACATAAAACAGCATTGCATAACATAACAATATATATTATATAACATGCTGCTTATGGACTACTGGACCTGAGGTTCAGAGAAGGGCAACCAGATAGATTCCATGTATAAAAGATAAAAAATTATGAGGAAAGCCTTAAGAGGTTTAATCTCTTTAAGGTTAGTAAAAGGAGACCTGATTTGATTGACAAAGGGATTAACAAAGTGAACTACAGGCAATTCTTCAGGATGAGATTGGTGAGAGGAACGAGGGGGCATAAGTGGAAATTGGCGAAGGATAAATTCCACACAGATATTAGGAAGTATTTTTCACACAGAGAGTGATTACACATTGCCAGGACATGTAGTGGAGGCAGAAACAGTGGGGGTTTTCAAGACCAGGCTTGATATGGTGTTAGATACTATTTAGCTTAGGAAAACTAGGCAGTAGGCACTTTAGTGCTAGGAAAAGGCACTGCTGAGCTGAATGGCCTGTTCTCACCATTATGTTAAAAAGGAAAAAGGGAAAAGAACATAATGACAAGAACAGACCAACAATGCTTGCCATTTTGCTGCTGCTAAAGTGTACCCAGTGCTCATTTTACCTATAAATTAGATCGCATCTAGCGCCGTCTTGAAAACCCCCAGAGTTTCTGCCTGGCCAACATGACTTGGCAAGCTATTGCACACCGTGACTACTCTGTGTGAAAAATACTTCCTTTTGTCTGCGCAGAATTTACCTTTTGCTAATTTCCATAGACGCTCCCTCGTTCTGCTAACAGAACTCAACCCTAAAAAACCTCTTTCTTCAGCAGTGAGGAGGCCCTTTAACGGACGGTGTGACGGGTAAAAAGAACATGATGGGATTGAAAGAGGCAGCCATAGCCATGTGTGTGTTCTCCTTTTGTTATGTAAGATGATTACTCACCCCGTCAAAGCCGCACATAGCCACAGTTAACTTAATCAGACAGGGTGGTCTACACTGTAATTAACTAGCGCCGTCCCTCAACACCTGCTCCCGCCTTTTAATCCACGGTAAGTGTTAAAGTGCTACGGCTGAGTAGGATTTATGGTAAACAGACGTCAGATCAATAGCCTGACAGGCACGTAATTAGAGCAGGCCGGTATGGGGATTCGCAACAAGGGAATTGGTTTCATGACAACCCCCCCTCCCCCCATATCCCTTTCCCCAACTTCCCAGGTCGTTATGGTCGCCCCTTCGTAGAACCCGGACAAGGGCAGGTTTTTTACATTCAATTAGTTAGTGGCCAACACTCTCCGCCCCTCCCCCCTCATTGTAGCAGGGGAGGTTGCTGGGGGCAATTACATCAGCGGTAGAGGGAGCCGCGGGGTAGTAAATCATAAACGGGCTCCGTGCAGAAGTTGTGTGAGGGTGCAGCTCGGAGTTTAACATGGCCGTGCGCGGTACAGGATTCCACTTCCTTAATGGACCTCTCTCTGAGAAGAGGATCGTGATGGATTGCGCTGATCGCTCAAATGACCTTGTTCCCCCATCTCCCTTCCCTCTGCTGCTCTCGACCCTCCTGCACCTGTTCCCCTCTTCCCTCCCTCTCTCCCTCCCTCCCCCTTTCCTTATTTCCCCTTCCCTCACCCCCTCTAACCACCCACCCTAGAGAATTGAGCTTTTCCTTTGACTGCGGTATTAGTGATTAAACACAGCCACCCTCTGTGTCTCTCTCCTTCTCCATCACTTCCCTTTACCCTGCACTCTCTCTCTCCCTCTCTCTCCCTCTATCCCTCACTCTCTTTCTCTCTCTCTGCAGAGTGAGGCAGGCTACACACAAGGTAGACACACACACAAGCGCACATGCTCACACACACACAGATGCACACGCAGACAAACACAAGAGAGAAGATCTCCATGTGGGAGTGAGGGAGTAGTAGAGAGAGAGAGATAGAGCGAGAGAGCGAGAGAGTGGGAGAGAGAGAGAGTAGATAGATGCACATTCGTACTCACACAGGCATAGCGGTGGAAAGGATCGTAAGAGGAACCGGGGAGGGGGGGGAACAGCGCAGTGCAAAGCCAGGGAAGGAGCTCCGTTTCTGGGGACGCGGACGTGAAATGCCCTGCCGGGCGTCTGGAGGGTACTTCTGCGGGAAACTGAAGGTAGGACTTTGACGCACCACAGAAAACTGCTGAAGACCGGCAGTGTTTGGGGAGGGCAAAGGGGTGCAAAGTGTAACTCTTATTTGTTTTGTTCAGCCTTCTGACCCATTACCGGTCCGTAATCAGCATCTGTAATCTCCAGCATAGTCCTATTAGCATATGCATCTTGCGGTTGGGTCTTCAGGGGTCAAAGTGTTAAAAATGAGGGACCGTGGATAAGGAGATGAGCAGAGAAAGTGCAGTGCAGTTCCCTGTTAATGATGAGTGGGACCAGGTAGTAGTCATTATCACTACATCCATTGCTGAGATGTAAGTGTTTCTACTTTAGCACGTAGTTGGTCTCGTCACCCAGAGATGGTCGTAAGCGGTTTAAAAGTGTACGTGAAGCACGCACTTGCGCAGCTCCCAGTTATGTAAGTTTTATGGCACTTAGTTTTAAGGTGTAAATCCCCAGGTGGGCTGGGAATCAGTCTCTGTAGCGATATTAGGGACAGTAGGAAGAGGGATATGGTAATTACTCCGGGGTGAAGAGGGTAATATTCCTGAAAATACATCTTTAGCACAGTCTTGTCATTACAGCAGATTGTGTCTGCACTGTAATGGAAACCACGGAAACTGCAATCTATCAGTTTTACTCACTGTCATAATGCAATGTCGGACGTTTCAAATTAGAACAGAGTGTTTGTTTTGCCTTTTGAAGAGGAGAGAAATAGAGTATCAGAAGCGATATGATCACAGCGTTCGGCATAATATGCAGATATTTATTTAGGGAAGGCTTATTCTCCGGGGAGAGCGTGTTTAAAAGTAGCCTTGATTGTGTTGCAGTGTTGTCAGGGAACTGGTGGAGCGTTGAGAGAAAATGTTTCCCCAGAATTTCTGCCTTCTTCTGGTTATTTTGTGATTGAACTGAGCTCATTTCCTCTTTTTACACCAATGCACTATTAATTTCTTAAATTATATACTCGTCATGCAGTTTCACAGCACTTAATTACACATGCTGTCAAATGAAGCAGGGCGCTTTAAAAAAACATTCACAAAGCTCATAATATTACCAGTCGAGCAGCAACTAATCTTATGGAAGGGAAAATAACTTGGTAACATGTAGACTCAGTGTTTCCACATGCAAGGCATTACACATTACCAAAAGCATAACATGGCACATTAGAGTAGGTGCACATTTCCATTGTTAATATAAAGCAAAATAAAAATAAAAGGGCTTACTGTATAAAAAGGCATGTCATATGTGGATGAAAAAAACATTCATACTGCCATTACCTTCATTGGACCTTTTTTTTATTTCACTATTGACCTTTTTTTTAAATCTCAATAGTGTCAGTCCTGATATGCTAACTATTCTCATGGGCATCCAGTAGAACCAAGTGCATACTGTGTATACGTTTTCTGACCAATCGCCACTGAGCTTCTCTGGGGGGGGGGGGTGGGAGCGTGCACGCGGTGAGTGGTTTGATCCTGGCCCCTGGTAATCGTAGGAAGCAGCTCCGCCGTGGAGAGCCGACCATTAAGAGGAGGAAACACGTTGCCGTTAACAACCACCTGCCGCAATCTCATTCGCTGGCTCCTGAAATCCACGTCGGCGAGCTCCTCGCTAAGGAGCTAAGGGGCGACGCCGGCGCCCGTAAAGTTTACGCGAGGCGCAGCCAGCGCTGAAATTTAGGAGGCCTTCCCGGATACCAGGGTCTGTGTGCGGCCCTCCCTCCCCATCCGGGGCCCCTCTTACAGATAAACACGGAGCCAGGGAATATGGGCTCTAAATCTGGTCATGTGACCCCCCCCATCCCCCACGATAAATCACAATTACGGTCCGAGGAGGAGACCTTTTAGAAAGCGAGAGCGTGGCTTGTACCTCGAGCGCAGGGGGGATGAGCGGGGGGAATTAAGCAGATGTCTCTGTGTCCTCCACTCCTCTGCTCCTCTGTCATTGGCTCTGCAGAATCTGTAACCTTTCAAAGAGCTCACACACATAGGTATACACAAACATACACACACACACATACACACACACAACATCCAACAACACACTCGCACACACACGACATCCAACAACACACTCGCACACACACACAGCAACACACACGCACACATACACACACACATACACATCAAGCACAGACAATGCACAAACACACACAATGCACACACAATGCACACGCACACACATAGACATCAAGCACAGACAATGCACACAACACACACAAAACATACACACACATATACACACACACACATACACACACAACCGACACACACACATACCCACACACATACCCACACACATACACACACGTGTGCGGGAGATACGACAGCACAGCAGAGCAGCTGTGAAAAATGGAGGGTAGCCAGTCGTGTACTGTCAGCCATGTTGCTCTTGTCGTTTCATTAGGCTAATTGGCTCTTGTCCTGACAGCCCACAGAGGCCAGGGCAGGGGAGGTGATGGTTGAGAGATGAGAGGGGCCACCGGGCAGATAAGGCCGCTTATTAAACGGGCACAGGATGCGAGCGAGACTCAACGGCCACTTCTGGAGACGCTGAGGTCATTCGCACCATGTGACCCCGGGCAAGATGATAATGGGATGTGCTGTGCAGTTTGCACTTGATCGGTGGCTAAGGACACGCAGTTGTTATGGGGGCTGGGGGCGGGGGGGGGGGGGGGGGAGGGAGTATAAAGACGGGGTGTCCAGGAGTCTGACTGCAGAGAGGGCGAACTCACCAGGGGCCTGGTGCATTGTGGGAAAAGCAGGGAGTCAGCAGGTTCACTGCTTGCGCGCGTTCGTTTTGATGACTCTCCCGCTTTGCGTAATAAGGCGGAAAAAAAAAACTGAAAGCTCAGACGTCAGAATCGAAAGATTCATACATATTAAAATATGCTTTATCATCTTATTATGCTAATCATGCAGCGCTTGCTAATGTTCATACAGTGTTATTGCTGGGGGGAAGAAATCCCAATTAAGCCCACCAATAATATGCATATGAAATACCCTACATATGAGATGTTCTGGCACTGTAATGTCGATTAGGGAAGGCTAGTTTATCATGATTTACTCATTACTCAAGGCATACCAAAGGGTATGGTTTATGGGTTGGGGTTATTCATTATAGGTAGCATCACTCCTGAACACAGTGAACTGCTCAGGGCTTTATGAGTTCATATGAGACCAAGAGGAATCAATTGTAATCTATAAGAGTAAAATACACTCTGTCAGAATTGATTAAACCCGTCACTGCGTGCTCATTTATTTTCTTGCAATATTTGATTACATTTGTCCAGCAAATTCTCTTATCTACTATATGAGAGAACATAATTGCATTTTCATCAGTAATGTCAGTAACAGCGAAAGAGACCGGGAATGCTTACAACACACACAGGGCAATGATGGCATATGTACTGGTGCATCATCGCCAAAGCGTCGCACTTTTTCAATTCGGAGACTCAAACTTCCGACCAGGCAACAAAACAAAAGACTGTAGCAGGATAAAAGATATGGGATTCGGCCATTGCGGCAGCAAAATATGTCACCCCCTTCGTATAACTGCGGGATAGTATTGGAGGACTCACCGGACTGTTACGTCGAGGAAAAGCGTCCAGCGTTTCGTTTAGCAGCCACGCCGCAAAGCCGCTGTTAATAGCTCAAGTAGGGATTCGCGTTTGTTGTGATCTATTTTGTCCGCCGCCTTTTACGAGTGACAGCCGAGTGCTTAGCAAATTGGTAACGCTATCATCGCCGCGAAGCTCCACAAACAACCCTCTTACCTGGCTCCGAGCGCTGAGATAAAATGCCTACTGCGGTTTTCTGAGGAAGTCGGCAGGCCTGAATGCGAATCTGTGCGCGTACACGGTTTCCCATGTCACTGCAGCCTTGGGCTTTATCTCTTTCTACCATTTAGAGATTTGGGGTACAGGCTTCAGCATAAATTACAGTGCAAATGTATTCAGAGCCAAACTTGTTTTATATCATCGCATGGAACATTGCTTTGTGGTTTTGCACAACATATGTTGTTTTACCAACATTATCCCTGGAGGCAATTATGAATATAAACCCAGTTCATGGCATCATGGCTCATGGGAGTCAATAAGCTTAGTGAGAATTTGCATGGGACACTTTTGCGCACAAATTAGTTTAAAAACTGTTTCTCTTTTAGACAGAACTACAGTTAAACTAGAAACAATTATCTGCATATGAAGTTTTACAAATCCCTGCCTTAATGTGCATCATACGGCTACTACTACTACTACTACTACTACTACTGCTAATAATAATAATAATAATAATAATAATAATAATGGCTTTCAGATGGATTTTATTACCTCATTGTACAGCATAATATACCACATGAACACAGGCACATCTGAATGATGGCAGTAGTGTATAGGGTCACTGGTCCACAGCCATAAGACACACATTAGTGTCATATTTCTTATTAACCAATGCCTTGTCCATTGGGAAGTTATTTTTAAAGCTTTATTAGACTTGTCAGTTGCCAAGGAAGCTATTGATGAGACTGCGGAATGATGTTCAATTATGAGATTCAGTGATGCGGAATAAGATTCAGTTTGGATTAAGGTTGTTATCATAGTATAACTTCTTATAAGCAGAGGGTACAAATCGTAAGTAACCATGGTGCCGTGAATCAGCTCTGAGTTGTTGAAACAAGTCAACACAGAAATGTGCAAATCTAAAGATGCCCTTCTGATGTATGTATGTCTTTCAGCAACCACTTTGATTTCCCATCTCATGTAACTCTTATTGATTTATTGAATTTAGATTGCATGTAACGTGTCATGAATTTTGTACTATATGATAGCTTAATCTACTGTAAGTAAATTAAGCATATAATCTCTTTCCCTTTCTCTTTTTACTTTCCTTGTGATTTGTGGGAGTTGATGGTTTTCTGTGCCTAAACTCAAAACTCCCTCTCTCTCCCCCTCTCTCGCACTCTTTCTCTCCATAAGATAAGGCTGGAGTTTGAGTATTATTTGCTGATAAATAATTTGCCTGATTGTGAGAATATGTGGTGTATTCAGCAGGTCCTATGTGCAGTAGTGGGGAATAATTGAAAGCTGAATTGGTTTCCTTTTTTTCTGGTTTGGTTTCTTTCCCTTGGTTATGGTTTGTTGTTGGATTGCTGTGGAGTGATTAAGACTATGTGACTAATAAAACAGGGTTTTAAAAGTCTCACTCTCTCTCTTGCTCTGTTTTTCTCGCTTTCTCTCTCATTCTCTCACTCTCTCTTTCTCCCTCTCCCCCCTCTCTCTCTCCCTCTCTCTTTCTTTCTCTCTCATTCTCTCTCTCTCTCTCTCTCTCTCTCTCTCTCTCTCTCTCTCTCTCTCTCTCTCTCTCTCAGGTGTTTAGCTCTAGCTGATGATGGCAGGGGATTCCCGATCTCACATGGACCACAGTATGGAGATAGGAGTACTCCCTCGTGAGGTCAGGCTTGTTCTTCTTCCGCTTGGTCTCCCACAGATGAGCTGCAAAACCTGTGTGTGTGAGTGTGTGTGTGTGTGTGTGTGTGTGTGTGTGTGTGTGAGAGAGAGAGTGTGTGAGCATGAGTGAGAGAGACCGAAGAATATGACTGGCATATTGTGTCTTTCCTCCGTGTCGTCTCCACAGAAAACTGTACTCCATAAAGGAATGACACGTGGCAATGACTAGAACTGTGAATACCTTGCATCCTTTCAAACTCCTATAGTGCTGTTAGACAAAATGATTTGGTCCTGAATAGGGTAAAGCTATTATCTAGCCTTCAAAGCCTTCATAAAAACCAGGTGATTAAACATGCAAACAGAAAATCGAGGAGGAAAGTAGAGAGAACAACCTTGAATATACAACAGAGTTTACTGAGATGGTAAGTTGAGTAAGATGAGTAAGGTATGGGCATTTCTTTTTTGTTTATTTGTTCTGAGCTTTTATGCTGCATTCAGGCTTTTAGGCTGACCAAACACCCCTGAGCAAATACAGCCACCCTTTGGCTGTATTAAACTAGTTTCTAGTTACTTCAAGGATTATAGCATGGTTTCCAAAAAGCTATGCCCTCAACAAATGTTTTCATAGTAGCTACCGAATAATTTATTACTTATGTTTAAATGGTAAAGGGTTGGCATTTATATAGCGCCTTTATCCAAAGCACTGTACAACTGATGCTTCTCATTCACCCATTCATACACACACTCACACACCAACGGCTATTGGCTGCCATGCAAGGCACCGACCAGCTCGTCAGGAGCATTTATGGGTTAGGTGTCTTGCTCAGGGACAAACCTGAGCAAGACCAGAAAAACTCAGACTGCTAGACAACTGCTCGTACCGCCTGAGCCAATGTCGTTTACTTTTCTCATACAGCATATACTTCATAATATTGAATACAGCCACTGTATTCATGTAATTCCTGTCCAGTTCCCTGACCGCTATATTTCCGCACGTTTAGATGAAGAAACTTCCGAAGCATATCAGGGACGCGCAGATCTCCACTGACCGCACTCGCCTGATCGCCGAGCCGGTGAAGAAGCCCAGGCAACGCTACGTCCAGAAGGACGGCAAGTGCAACGTCCACCACGGCAACGTCCAGGAGACCTACCGCTACTTCAGCGACCTCTTCACCACGCTGGTGGACCTGCAGTGGCGCCTGAGCCTGCTGATCTTCACCCTGGTCTACGTGTTCACCTGGCTCTTCTTCGGCTTCTTCTGGTGGATCATCGCCTACCTCCGGGGCGACCTGATCCACGGCGACGAGGAGGACTGGACGCCCTGCGTGGAGAACCTCAACAGCTTCGTCTCGGCCTTCCTCTTCTCCATCGAGACGGAGACCACCATCGGGTACGGCTACCGGGTCATCACCAACGAGTGTCCCGAGGGCATCATCCTGCTGCTGGTGCAGGCCATCCTGGGCTCCATCGTCAACGCCATCATGGTGGGCTGCATGTTCGTGAAGATCTCGCAGCCCAAGAAGCGGGCGGAGACGCTGATGTTCTCCCACAAGGCCGTGGTGTCCCTGCGGGACGACAAGCTGTGCCTGATGTTCCGGGTGGGCGACCTGCGGAACTCGCACATCGTGGAGGCCTCCATCCGCGCCAAGCTCATCCGCTCGCAGCAGACCAAGGAGGGCGAGTTCATCCCGCTCAACCAGACCGACATCAACATCGGCTTCGACACCGGCGACGACCGCCTCTTCCTGGTGTCGCCCCTCATCATCTCCCACGAGATCAACGAGAACAGCCCCTTCTGGGAGTGGACCCAGGCCCAGATGGAGAAGGAGGAGTTTGAGATCGTGGTCATTTTGGAGGGCATGGTTGAAGCCACAGGTAAGCTAGACCTTGCTTTATGAACAGTACCAGCCAAGTCGTTTGACATTAGGTCATGGTCTCTATTGGTAGATCATCTCAAATAAGAGTGCTGAATCAGGGGCCCATTCCAATCACTTATCTTTCACCTTCTTCTTCCTTTTCTCACGTCTTTTCCTTGCTCTGAGCTCCGCCTATAGGGGGAGGCAAGAACAATAGTGAGAAAAAGAGGTGAAGGCAAGGGACTCAAGAAAACGTGAATTAGGCAAATTGAACGTCCTTGCTCCTTCAAACATCCGTGTGAAGCCACATTAGTTAGAGGCACAGGCCCTGCTCTAAGTGTTCAATCCAAAAGTAATTCACATTGATGAACATCGATGTCTTTCCACAGACACAACTGTAACCCAAAATGGCCAACTGATCTTGCTTGTGTAGATATAATCAACAAGAGGTCTGTTCAGGACTGCTCTTTTTTGTCCTGGATAAATGTTTTCATTGTTTATCAATTCCTATTTCCTATGTGCCCCTACAGAGATGTTGTATTAGGGCCATTTATGCGTGCTCCCATTGATCTGCCAGTTGCACTGAAATTGAATAAATGGTCCTTGCGGCAAAAGTGCAGTGAAGTACAGTAAGGAGTCCCACAGGCCTGGATTTCACTTTGGATCAAATCATTTCAGCCCTATTAAATTCAGAATGTATTTTTGTCGTTTTAAATCATTCTGAAAAGGAGTTTCCTATCCAGAACTCAGTTATATTTAGCACAAAGCTGGTAAAACATTAAGGAATTCTGTTATGTGCCTCTTGTTAGCGTGGAATAGATTAAAGATGGTACATTTGTGAAGGGTTAATGCTAATTGCTAATCCCTGACAGGCAGACTCGTGTTTCAGTCTGCATAATGCATACACTAAGATGTTTAAGGGCCTGTGCTTTGGGGTTTTATTTAGTCCTTTCACGCGTCGAACTTGAAATCGTTTATGAGAGAACAAAATGCATGAGGGGGATCTAGCCGCCGAAGTTCTGTTGCCACACGAGAACACGGCGTTGCTAAAGAGGAGGAAACACCTCGCTTCGGGACGTCTGCCAGATACACAGATTGATTACGTGCATGAGATCCCAAGGTTCTTGGAGAGCTTTGTGTGCATGAAAAATTGATCTGAAAATCTGTTTATTTATAGCAAAGAGCATCAAGGGAAGAAAATCATCTATATAGACGTAACCCTGTGCGCTAATTTCCGTTTTAATTCCGCATTTCTGCTACACGGTCAGGGACGCATTAGAATAATAAGCTGAAGGTTGCTGTTTAAGCTATTTATTAGCCTTTGTTCGAGGCCAGCTGCCGGTGTTTGTTCTCATTTAAATACGATGCATGATGCATCTCTTTAATATTCTGCGCAATATTGGTTACATTTGTCAGGAGCAAGTAGGTCTATGAGAACTTTAATTTGGATTGCGACAACAGTTTTCGCATGTGAATGTTCCTGCTGCTGCAGCTCTGAAACGTTTTTATGGAATCCCTGCACTCCCCTAACCACAGACATTAAGAGTTTGAAATAGACGTGAAATTTCCGCTTGATTAGCACAAGCTCATCATGCTTGGCTTGTGTAACCTTGGCGATTGCCTGTGATTGAATCACTGGGGGGGTCTCTGTTCATGCCTTATAAATGGGCGGACTCCAGCTGGGAATTTTGGGAACACAATTAGTGCTCCTTCCCAGATGCCCTCACAAGCTGGGAATCCTTCCATCCGGCACTTAAAATGTCTACCGATTCAAAAGGAGGGGTTTCAGCATCAAAGGGAAATATATGACAGGCTCTTGCTCGTGGCTTTTATTCTCCAACCTTTTTGTGCGTTTAAGAACAAGCTGTGTATTTGACACATGGAGCCTGGTCAGCATATGACGCCAATAGACAAGGGGAGGAAAACTATCCCCCATTAACCCTTTGAAGAGTGCATTTTTTAAATGTTTGTTTTCTGAATTCTATTTTACTGATCTAGAAGAGTAGGGATTGTTACATCAGAGAATTTAGAATATTCAGTTGAGAACATTCTAAGCACATATTTGCGCTTTTACACCTTAAATGGTTAACAATGAATCATGTATGTGCAGATCTTGGGTCAGATTTCTCGAATGCAGATCATAACCTTATGCGTAACAAGATAAACGATAGAAACTGATCCTAGGACAGTGCTTGAGATGCTTTATAAATACAGGCCTTGGACTCTGCATAATGATGCCGCAGTCATTTTTTCTCATTTCATGAGTCAGTTTCCTGCAGGCTTTGATATAAGATCATATCTCACATGCCCCATGGTCTGCGCTAAGTTCTGCATCAAAGCAATTAAAACGGACTATTAGGGCACGGTCAAAAGGCAAATCATGTTCCCGTGGCATGTAATCAGCATTAAACATTGCGTGTATTTGCATTTTACGTTATGTTTGTTTATTTGTCTGTAATTGAGTTGGCTTTTGTCGCAGGCAATTCCCTGAAGGACTCTGAAATCACTCCCCGATATTCCTTACCCTGTGTTGTCTCTTTCTCAGGGAATACATTAGCTCAGGGATAATCTTGTGAAAACACAAATTCAAAGTCCCACAGCGTCCATTGCTTAGCATAAACAACAGAAGTTCATTAACGCAAACCTGGCGTGGCCTGTCATTCCCGGGAGCAACACTCTGACTCGGCATCAGGGTTTTCCAGATTCAGCCACTGTCCTCTTCCTGCTGGGCCCCTGCTTTCTGTCCCTACCATGATTACAATGCCCGAATTCTAACAAGCTGTTCGTTATCTCGAGTTAGAATGAGGATTTACCGTGGTTAAGGGACATTATGTCAGAAATAACTACGTTTGCCACGGAGAATGAATGTGCAATATTCAGATCCAATGACTTTTAATCAGCCCGTTAGTCTATTTTATTCTCTTCAGATAAATGGTGAATGTTAAATGATTCATGCAGAATTTCTTCATATTTTAATGACGGGAACATGTAGACTGACAGCTGAGATGAGTGTTATTCCTGAAATTCTTAAAAGAGCAGAGCAGATGTCGGCCACTAACTGTAGATATGTATTTATTGTCTGTTGCAAAATGTTTGAGTTCAGAGACATTGAGCCAACCCTGCACTGCATTCAAATATGTACAAGGGGGGAAAATATATGGAAGAACACGAGCATGTGTTTTCAAGCCCCCTGAAAATTAATCAGGAGAATTTGATTGGCTTTAACATAACCTTTAACATAATTTTGCAGTGAAGAATACAATCATGGTACAAAGGCACTTTCAACCGTTGAACAGCTTCAGATGGAACTCTCTCTCGTTCCTTTGGTCACCTTTGAATGTTTTCGTAAAACAAAGCAATCAAATTCTGTCAGAGATGAGGATTGCCGCTGTCATATCTTCAGCCAGATCCAAATAGTTATCTGAGTAAAGACATAAAAATCTCCTAGGGTTTGATAATAGGATTTGATGGCTAAAGATGGCTTCTTTTTAATAGAAACGAATCGCATTGAATACATGAAGGTTACAGTCAAGGTGGTATGCACACATCCAAAGAATAAAGGTTTATGAAAAATCAAAGGCCATGTCCGAAACAGTTTACTTGTGTACTATTGCATATTTAAATTGAGTACACTGGATTCGATGTAGGTGATTTCTCTCAATGTAGTGTTGATGGTATATACACTCACTGAGCAATTTATTAGGTATTTATCAGACTTTTTTTATTTTTTTATTTTATTTATGTTCAGAGATGCTCTTGTGCATACCACTGTTATAATATGTGGTTATTTGCGTTAGTGTTACCTCCCTGTCAGCTGTGACCGGTCTGGCCCTTCTCATCTGACCTCTCTTATTAACAATGCATTTTTGCCCGCAAAACTGCTGCTTACTGGATGTTTTTGGGGTTTTTTTGCACCATTTTCTGCAAACTTTAGAGACTGAAACTTCAGGAGATCAGCAGCTTCTGAGATACTCAAACCACCCTGTATGGCACCAATAATCATCCCAAAGTCGCTTAGATCACATTTAGTCCCCATTCTGACAGTTGGTCTGAAAACCATGTCTGCATGCTTTTATGCATTATTAAATATTTGCATTAACAAGCTGGTGTACAGTTCTACTGAGTGCTCCCTAAGTGTATATTTCCAGGGTTTTGCTGAGTGTGGGTGTGCCTGAAATGACTGTGTCCTCAAAATGGAGCCTCTACTAAGCATACTACAGACAGTCCTCATGCTATTTTCCGGTACTGCGGAAGCGTTCGACGCCCACCCTTTTACTAAAACGCCCCTGCCCCTTCCTCTATTATCCAATGAACTGTGATTGACCCCAAAGATGGCTCCACCTCTTCCTCTCTGTGGGACCTCCTAACAAGCATGGTTTACTTGCTGAAGCGTCTTCTCGGGGATACACTCAGTGAAACCCCTAGAAATACGCTTATTAAAGTATACTATATTCAGAGAACATTTCTTTGACATTGCCTTCGGGAACACATTGCACACGAATATCAGTAAGCAGTGTGTTTAGATATTTTGAGGACACAGTAGTTAGGAGGCTGTTTTGGACGCAGCCAAAGACATGGTAAATGGTAAATGCTTCTCATTCACACACTCACACACCTATGGCGATTGGCAACCATGCAAGGCACCATCCAGCTCATCAGGAGTAATTTAAGGTTAGGTATCTGCTCAGGGACACACCCAGGGCAGGAAATGTGACTGATCGCTCTTACTTCCTGAGCTATTGCTCCCCCCTTAAAGCATGCACACTCCTGAATCTATATCTGCACATACATTATGGTTTCTAACATTGAGAACTAATGCTTGTGCAAGCTTTCTTGTTTACACTGAGTATACGCTCTTATCCCGGGTGATTTATAGCCTTCCATATACAAACCGTTTATGCGGCTGCATATTTCACTGAAGCAGTTCAGGTTAAGTACCTAATTCAAAGGCACACTGGCAGCACCCCACCAGTGAATCCAACCTGCAGCCTTACACTCAATAACAGTTACCTCAGCATTGCGCTCAGACCTGGGTCAAATACGTAATTCAAATTCCGATTCAAATCCATTTTCTGCGCTCGATTGATCTTGCCTGGTGCAATTGAGCCAAGCAAAAGGACCATGAAGGCAGGGTTTGCACTTTTTGAGAGAATTTCATAGGCTTCAATACACCAGACAACCTCAGCAAAGTGTCGAAGAGTAGAAGAGAATTTGAATCCAAGACACAAACTTATTTGACCCAGGTCTGGTTACGTTACACTGTCATCCTCTGAAGTTTCATTGCTGCTATTGAATCATTGAATGTTTAGTCTATGGTTTGAATGGGGATGAAAAATATATATTTCATGTGCGTATTTCTGGGGGATGAACTTTCGCTTTCTCTTTTCCTATTTCATTAGAAGGTGAATTGAACATTTTTCTCATTAATAACTTTTTAGTATTCAGTTTGACCTTTTCTGGCCCGCACCTCCAGGTGTTCTTCAAATATGCATTTACAGCCACTTCTCATTAAAGAGATCTTTAAAAGGCAGCTGATTCTATTAGCAGCATACAAAGAGGATGGTTCTCTTGTATTTATGTCATTATCTGCCTTCAAATTAGACTGTACGCTTGGGAGTAAATCCCTTTTTAATTAGCTTTTGCTGAAAATGTGCTCTTTACACTTTGTATAAGTCAGAAATACTTTGCCTCGTCCTTTTTTTAAAAGAGCAAAAATAGCTTTTTTGTTGTAGTGTCAGCTTTATTTGTTTTCTGACCCAAGAGTCACCCACAGATCGACAAAGGATTGCAATATCCTTGAACTGTTAGCAAGTTTGGAGTAAAGAGATAAATCCCACCCCCACACACACTCACGCATACTGTACAGGATCGCATTGATCAGCTTCACAATCAGCTTCTCAAGGTTGTATGGGTTTGAGGCTGATTCTAGCACTCTATTGGGGATTGGATTAATGCAAAACTGCAAGAAAATAAAAGTTTAATGTAAAGCCTAATCAATGGTTCCGACTTTGAATAGTTGCCTTGATGTGTAGACTCCATTAAGATTGATGTGTAGACTCCAAATATCAGACTTGTGTCTGTTTTTTTTTACGCATTACTCATGGGCTGACGTTGGCTCAGGTGGTAAGAGCAGTCGTCTGGCAGTCGGAGGGTTCCCAGTTCGATCCCACCCTGGGTGTGTCGAAGTGTCCCTGAGCAGGACATCTAACCCCCAAATGCTCCTGACGGTTGGTGCCTTGCATGGCAGCCAATAGCATCAATTGTACAGTGCTTTGCATAAAGGCGCTATATAAATGCCAGCCATTTGCACCCTAACTTCTTGTTTCTGTCCATCCTGGTTGCTGACTTTGTTACCTTGAATGAATATTTTTTTAATGCCTCAGCAATAACAAAGTTTGTATTCTTCTTTTTTTGGTGGTTCATCCCCCTCTCCCCCGCTCTCTGTAAAGGGATGACCTGTCAGGCTCGGAGCTCCTACCTGGACACGGAGGTCCTCTGGGGCTACCGGTTCACCCCAGTCCTCTCCCTGGAGAAGGGCTTTTATGAGGTGGACTACAACAACTTCCACGAGATCTACGAGACCAGCACCCCCTCTTGCAGTGCCAGGGAGCTGGCGGCCAGCGGGGGCATGCGAGACAGACTGCTCCTTCCTCACCTCTCCCTCCCCTCCCACACCCCCAAAACCCACCTCCAAGACCTGCTGGGCACCCCCGACCCCCTGCCGGGGGACGAGGGCAAGCGGGGGGGTCTGAGGGAGGGGACCAACGGTTCGGCCGCTACGCTGGGGGTCCAAGCGTGACGCCATGGCAACGCTTCGCCGGGTGCCTGGCAGGGCCCTGCATTTCCATGACAACGCTCGGAAAACAGAGGGGAAAATGCCTCAGGCAGCATGGCCACAGTTTCATTCTTAACTTGGATATGGGGTGGCAGGAAACTGCCTGTTGATTGGTTGTTTTGATATCCCAGGCTGTTGCGGAGCCTGTGATTGGATGATGTTATGTATGGGCGGAAGGAAGCCATTAAACTGCTGGATTGATCTTTGCCAACTTCTCACGAGTCAAATTATATGGACTGAAGGAGTTGGCGGACGAGAAGGACGCCCTCTGCTGGTGAGATGGGGCAGTGCTAGCTCTGACTGAGGATTCATCAAGCGACGCAATTTATTCCTTATTAAGACGCACAAGATCGTCACCATAACGCACAGTGGAGTATCCATTGACCACACATGGGATTTTGCCAAGACCACACACTGGATTACCACAAACGAGAGACTCCTGCGCCTAAGCCATGGTCACATGTACAGCTCGCTATGGAAACGTCCACCGTGGCTGTAACTGGTGGGTGAATTTCTTGAGAGGCCTGGAAACTTCCACTGTGAATCGAACTGACCGGCGAATTTCCTGCAGGGGTTAACACTGGTGACATGACTCAGATCCACGGCGCTGATGTACATTTTGCGCTCACTAGGTATTTTATTACAAAATTATCGGCACAACCGCAGCTGCGGCAGAAAACGGTTCGGAAATTCAGTGCCTCCCGTCAACCACTCGCGGCTGGTCTATCTTTCAGGAAGTAGCGTACATGGAGGTGGGATGAAATAGGTTCGTAGATTCGGTGTCACATTTCATAAGTCAGATGCTTTCTTTCATCACCATATTATGTGATTTATGTGTGTCTGTACGGCTTCTGCTGTTGTGCGGTTTCACTCCCGGACAGCTGCTTGTCATAACTATTGAGTTTCCTCCCATGGATCTCAGCTGAAATTCCAATTTAGGGATTATATGTCCATATCTGTATTGTTTGTGGCACTACCATTTTAGGTTTCTGTAATTCAGGGCGTTTTATTTGATCTATATATTGTGGAACATTTGTTCTACCTTTTTTCCTTAACTGTTTTCATTGTCAGTGTAGCTTTGGCAAACCATTATAAAGAACAGGGTATTTTCTTAGCTTTCATAAATACAGCGAAAGCCTTTTACAAATATTATTCAAGAAGGTGTTGAATATGACCCTACTATATGTAAAATGTTTTAAAGGAAAAGTAATAAAAACTTATAGAGATTATTTATGCCTTTCTAGAATGCAGTATCACATACAAATGCAGGATGCCAAAAAAAAAGAAGAAAAAAAAGATAAGCTTTCACTCAATAAGTAAACATGTTGCCTAAAATTGTAGGGTTAAGTTCTCCTCTGTTTTCTGTCCAAAAGTCCAATTAGCTTGCACATTAAAGATGATCGATTCACATGCGTCAGTCTAACAATGTGTAACAATATACCGTTTTTCCATTGGAATGCTAATGTGGAATTTCAGTGGAAACTGTTGATCTCATCAATTCATGTTTATGTACAACAACCGCACACTGCTGCCAATACAAATTGATTAAAGGGTGAAAAACCATGATTTGCAAGAAGAAGAAGAAGAAGCAGGAAGACAAACAATTTAA
The DNA here is from genome assembly GCF_963514075.1 of Conger conger. Taxonomy (NCBI): domain Eukaryota; kingdom Metazoa; phylum Chordata; class Actinopteri; order Anguilliformes; family Congridae; genus Conger; species Conger conger. The sequence continues at coordinate 55,143,135 of NC_083766.1, forward strand.
GGCAAGTAGGCCTGAATGTGATTTCATTAAGACCCAAACTTGCAGATGGCTGAGACGTTTCCAAAATGTTAATTTTCTATTGGGCATTAAACTCTTGTGACCAAAAATGACCCTATGTTCGATATGAATATCAAAGTAGCCGTAAAGTGGTGGGGCTTTGGAAGTAGACCACATAATTAGGACGCGGTGAGCAGGCTTGGCAGTGAGCGACGGCAAGAGAGTTCTTGGCACCGTTTGTACAGCGGCCGTAAATGCAGGCTTTCAAATCTATATGCAATCTGGACGGTGATAATGAGGAAGGCAAGTGCCCAGATCAGTGGATGTTTTTCAGAAATAGCTGACGACGTTTCCACACCTGCGGTTCGATTTGCAATGTATCTTCTCCAACTGTGTTTGCAGTCCAGTGGAAGCGCTAAGTGACACTGCGGTCGTTATTCAGAAATTGTCACCCCGTTTACATTTATTATCTGAAGGAAGCCGGGTTCAGACAGAACTTCCTTTCGCGAAATCCACACCAGACGACGGTAAAATAAATGGCTGCCAAAGCTCGTTGAACGGGCATATCGGCTGCATTTTAAAATGTGTTTTACCGTAAACTACAGCTTTATTTACAATTATTTACAATTTTCTCTCGTTTTTACGATTTTTTCCCGCATGTGTAGCTATTTCAAACATGATACTTAGTGTAAATAAGACAGATTCGGAGTTGCTGTAATGTGTATTTCCTCACTTTGAAGCAGGTAGGCTACTGACTCCTACAGGCTTCAAGTCTTTATGCTAAGCTAACACATTATGCTAACATGGAATCCGAGCCAGAGAATGCACAAAAATGAAAATGAAATCGAACATCTAGTCTAATTCTAAGTCGGAAAAAAAGGTATATTTCCCAATGTCGGTGTATTCCTTTAAGAGATAATAACGAGACAAAACGAGCAAAGTCATTTTAGGAATAATTTAAATGGGCCTATCGTAATCATGGGATGTGCTGCATACACTTCTGCTCACACCTAAACTGTAGGACATTGTTTGTATGTAGAGTGTAGGCTACTGGGTGTAGGCCTAATGTTCTTTCATTTCCAACTCAATTCTCAGGAGCTTGCACAGGAAGGATACAATAATAGATCATTTATTTTAAATTAAAATATTTTATATTTTATGATGAACTGGGAGTGAAAAGGAAGCCTTTTCTCATAAAATAAATAGGCCTGGTCAACTTGGCACATCATTTCATACCTGTAAAGTACTTTTGATTCATAAGTCCTATGTGTCCTTTCTATTCAAGTAGTCAAGAATGAATTGGCTATTTTCTAGCTTTTCTACTTTGTTAGAGGCTGAAGTTCAAGAATTGTTCATGGAATTTAATTTATCGTATGGCTGAGCTTGTAGCCTGTGAGCTGGAGGGACCATTCAATTTCAGCTGTGCACTCAAAAAATTAATCATTGGATTTACTTTCAAAAGATATGGTCAGTGGTTGCGCACAATATTATTAAGTATATGCGACTTGGCACAAGTATTTAGTCAGTTGCAGTCCCATATACTTGTACAATGTGCAGCCACTGTCTATAATTTTTTGAGTAATCATTTTTTTCAGTGTAGCACATTGATATTATGGAAAATATAAACATGTAATGTGAAGATATATAAGATTCTCTAGAGCCTCCAAAGCATATCAACTATTGGCCCGAGTCGATTCCTAAAACTTAATTTTGTATAATTTATAAAAGGCAAAAATAAATAAATAAATATATCATAAATCCACATTAGAGAAAGAGAGTTTGTTTTTCATAATTCTGTGTGGTCGTACTTACAAGGTTAGAAAAATTCTACAGTGAAGCTGTATGAAATAAAAAATAAGGGTCTTCAAGCCAAAGATGAGAATGCATGTGTGTCTGTGTGTACTGTGTGTGTGTGCGTGTGTTTGTGTGTGTAGGGCAGAGCTGTAGTGTGGAATGAACAGGGAGCACCAGATCTGCACATTGAGTTCCAGTATCTTTAATTAATGTCAACTAAGAAATACTGCTCTTTACCAGTTAGCACTACAGAAAAAAACAACAACACAAAAATCAAGCACAATCCAAAGCAAGGCTGCAGGGCTGAGTTCCAAATATCCCAAGCCAACATGACATCATCAGTCTAGCTCTGAAACCAAGCCCATGAAATTATATGAGCCAAAATAAGTCACAATCGCACACAGCTACAGTTTTTTTCAACCAGGTATATAGCAATAATATGGCTTCACTCAATAGCCACATAACAAAGGACATTACATTTCTGCTAATTATGAGTCTTTCTTGCTATTTGAATTAAAAAACTGAAAATCCTATGATTTTAATAGCAACATTTCAATGCGGTTTTGAGCCCCCAATTGAGCGTGAAATCGGAGACAAGGCAGCAGTCTGGTGAAAAAGGCAGAACTGGCAACCCTGCACTAAAGAACTCTGACAAGAAACAGCCTGCTTCTGTTTGAATAGTTTGTTTACCGTAGGTGTGTTGCCAGCTCCTGTAGGGCAAAGGTCAGGAAGCTCTCCGAGGTCCTGAATCAAGGTAGCATTCATCCTGTCCATTGCTCTGCAGTAGCATGAACAATGGTGTGGATACAGGCAGGGCACTGAACCACATCTATATGCATGTGTGTGTTTGTGTCTTCCATTTTACTCTCAGTTCACATAGGTGCTCATTCAGAGCTGTGAATGCAGTATGAGATCTTTCAGAGCTGTGAATGCAGTATGAGATCTTTCAGAGCTGTGAATGCAGTATGAGATCTTTCAGAGCTGTGAATGCAGTATGAGATCTTTCAGAGCTGTGAATGCAGTATAAGATCTTTCACAGCTGTGAATGCAGTGTAAGATCTTTCAGATCTGTGAATGCAGTTTAAATTAATATGGCAGGTATTAGAGAGACTTGGGATGTGTTGGATGTTGCTGTTACTCTGCTGAAACTGGTTGCCATTAGCTCTTCTCAGTTTTGGCTTCTTGGGTCTGAACTGGCAGCTGATTTTTAAGGTGAAAACAGAAAGCAGCAGAATCACTGCCTGTCTCCTGGACCAGGGTTGGCACGACCTCTGAATCTTAAAAATACGAGAGAGAGAGAGAGAGAGAGAGAGAGAGAGAGAGAGAGAGAGAGAGAGAGAGAGAGAGAGAGAGAGAGAGAGAGAGGCCTCTTGTCACAAAAAAAATCTGTTATCCGTATTGTTACTAGTATTTGTTCTTATTGCTGTCCTTATTAGTGGTTGTCATTCAAATTGTAGGTTGCCTGTAGATTTGTATTTATTCATTTATTCATTGTTGTACTGTTTTATGTACGGTAGGCTATTGGAGAGTGAGATAGAGAGAGTGAGGCAGACAAAAAGAGAGATAGAGAGAGACCAATGAGGCACCATATCTGTTATCTGTATTGTTATTATTTTGTTTGTTCTTATTGCTGTCGTTATTAGTGTTTGTCATTCAAATAGCAGATTGTCTGTAGGTTAGAGAGAGAGATGGAGCAGGGTGAAGGCGAGTGTGTGGAATGATTAACAGCGCTGTACACCAGTCTGTACAGAGTCTACTTTAGTCTTTCTCAGAGCACTACGTGTTTAGCGGGAACAGCAGGGGGCCTTTCGGGGCGGCCCGCTGCCGATCTGGACCCATTAGGCGTCCGATTCTCCCCGCGGCGAAACGGACCAACGGGCATTCTCTGACCTTCTAACTCGCGTCTTATTTTTGCTGGCTGTCGGTTTAAACGCAACAGCACTTTAAGTTCGGGGAGGCAATATGGGGCGCTACGCCGTTTGAGTTTTAAATAGTGGCCGTCGCGTCGGTTTCTGGGTAACAACACTAAACACGGCACTTCATTTACAACTTGCTTAATCCCTGTGATAACTGCCCCGGATTCGCAATTACAAAACAGGACCGACCCGCAGCACAGCAATAACCGGCAGCGTAGCCCCGTTAGATTTCAGTGACTCAGGCTGAATTCTTAAATAGAACATGTAATCGATGCAATCAAAGAGTCAATCGATCAAACTGTACTCTACATCTTTATATGTTGCTCTTGACAAAGCACTGTGTACACTGAGTTGCTACAACACGACGATATGCATTAGCGATGCAATGCAAAATGAAAACATATGCAAATGGAATGACAAAATAAGAGCAATGATACAAACAGAAAACACATTAAGTGGTAGATGAAAAAAAACATACTTCAAACTGCTTTTAACAGATGAATTTATGCGGCACTTAAAATTTTTCACAACAATTGTAATGACCCCAAATAACCTGTAGAATCTGGTTCACACATTATTTGGATTGTAAAAGAATCCATTAAACATATAAATATTGTATTTTGGTGCTCCTTTTACATTTTAAAATCAAATGTTTTAGGGCTTCTGAATGGTTGGTTTTAGGGGAAAGGGATAATTCTCAGAATAAACATACACATTTTCAAACACACATTTTCAGGCAAAATGTAGCTACATATAATCTCTTGTGCTGTTTTCTTAGCATGTAAAATGCACTTTTGTAAATTACTTAGGCTAAAATGTCTGCCAAATCAATAATTTGTAACTGCTGGGGCTTGTCCAACACAAGCAAGAGTAAAGAGTTTCCCTCAATGTTAAATCTAATGACAGACGAGGGCTCCTTCTGCCTTTATACTGTGTGTGAAAGAGGCTGGGATATAGCCAACATATGCTCTCAAAACTTCTCCTAAAATCTGTTGTCCTAACTGAAAATCAGATTTCAATAATATTTTAACAACAGGCATCAGACATCTGCTGCACAGAGACAGCCAATCCGGATTCAGATGATGTAAACAAGAAGGAACTCCAGCTTAATAAATATTCCTACGTAGCCAAGCGGAGGGCGAGAGGCACGTGGTCGTCATATTGTTCTTGTGGATGTTTCTCGACAGCGAAATCTCCTTCGGCTCTAAATTATTCAGACCTTCGAACCGGGGGGGAAATCGCATTTGCCATTAACTAACATGTTACCAGGACAGAACATCCTATTTGAAAACGTATGGGGTTTACATGCCGCCCACTCCTTCTCCCCGACCGTCTCTGAGAGACGGAGGATGGAGAAAGTGCGTCAGCACGCGCGCACTTGAACACGGATCTTTAAAGTCGTCGGAGCATTGATGGGTTAATAATAGTTCGGGGCAGCCGGGAAGAGCTTTTTTAAACCCCGTGTTTCCCGACCTCCCACTGGCCATCCCGGAGTTTCACCTGCAGCGCCATGAAACATTTATGGTTCGGCTGTTTCGGGATCTCCCGATACCATGCCGATGGAGAAAATTGAAATGCGCGGCTGTCAATCTAATGGGGGCTTCCGTCTCTGTTGTATCCGCACCCTGTTGTTTCTGTCAGAACAGAGCAGCATCATGCCGGAGTAGTATGGGCCGTGGGCACCCACCACCGCGAAGGCAGCATACGGTGAAAACACACTGTTCGCGGTAAAACCCCCTAGCACCACACCCACTTACCTAAATTCCCTTCAATTAAATGTGAAAGAACTTGCTGGTGGCAATTCGGGCTATTGCATTAACATCTTCCGTGACAACGGAACTAAAATAACGGGAAACTAAAATTTGAAAGGCGGGACAATGTGTTGGAATTAAAATCCGATTCGTTCCCGCCAGGATAAACTTTTCCGAGCTTTTGGGTCGCCCACGCCGCTCGTCCTGCGCCGCGAGCTATCCCTACATGCCTTGAAACGCGAACAGTGTGTCTTCACCGTAGCACGCCTTGAGTGTTCGGCACATTTAATTACAAACTGGTTTTCCCAGTGGCATTTTCACGGAGACGAGCTATTAAGAATTAAATTCTGTTTACAAGTCAACGTATCTGCAGGAACCATGCCCCGGGAAGAGTTAGGAAACATTTAGCATTTTTAAATGAATTTCAGAAATTCGGTTTGCTACGCCTGTTCAGTTACAATGATACAACGACAAGATTTCTTAGTCGTGGAATTATTAGATTGTAATAGTCTGACTCTGAGGTATTTCAAGACATTTGGCCAATGTATAAAATATATAGTTTATTTTTTTATTAGAAATTCCCCAGTTTTTTTACTGGAATTTTCTTTTCTTTTTTAAATATATCCAATCGTGGTAAAATTATGGAATGGGGAAAGCAATATTTTATCTTGATTTTAATGCTGCCTATCTATTTTTATGTTTAAAAACATATATACATTGATCCAGGCATTTGAACCCAACAGAACAAGTAGTAGTTCCTAGGCAGCTGTACTGGGCTCAATAATCATCGATTACTTGGTATCGCTAGCTAACAAACTCATCTTCCATGAATTGAAGTTGCATTTATTTACTATCAGGACTTCAGGAATAAAACAAAAGCTGAAGCTATTTCTTTTGAGCAGAGAGTACCTTTACAATATGAAAAGATTTTAAATGTGTCATCTTCCATTCAAAATGCATTCACTGGGGTAATCCATGTATTTTTAAAGATACCGTATGTCAACCAATCTTTCTCTCTCTCCAGTGAGTGAGTGAGAAGGAGAGAGGTTGACTCTCTTCCCTTGAAAACAAGTATCTTGAAAAATAAATGAAGTACCCCAGTGAAACCCATGTAACTGTGTAACAACTTCCAACTTGCTGTTTCTCATCCAGACTGTACAGATATAGTCATTATTGCTTATTTAGCTGATGCATTTATCCAAAGCCACTTGCATTGATTAGACTAAGCAGGGCACAATCCCCCCTGGAGAAATGCAGGGTTAAGGGCCTTGCTCAAGGGCCCAACAGTGGTGCTGATCTTATCGGGGCTTGAACCACCAACCCTCTGGGTCCCGCAGGCTGCAGTTCTTTCCATGGTGAGGATCTCACATCAATGGGCTAAGAGCTAAAACTGCAGCAGAAAGGCAGGAGTATCTGCTCTGCTCCCCACTGTGTGCTCCAGAGGGATACTCATGTACTACAAAGACACCTTGGCGCTGATGCGTGACTAAACTGCACTCCTCCTGCCTGACTGCCTGAATCATCCTTCCCAAGGAGGTGCATACGTACATTATGTGCAGGTTTCAACCGTCCTCTTAACTGCTGATGGAACCACAGGCCTGTTAGCTGTAGCCACAACGCTGTGTCTGTGTGTGAGTTACTCTACTTCTGTCACTACGGCATTGTGTTAGAGTAATTAAACCGCGCTACTCTGCAGTCCTGGGACAAATACATAATTGATTTGCATTCAGATACTTTCATGCGCTCGTTTATTCTTGCCTGGTACAAAATAGCCAACCAAGATGAGGAACACAAGGTAGGGTTTGCACTTTTTGGGCAATTTCATTGGTTCCAATACACCAGACAAGCTCAGTAAAGTGTAGAAAAGTATTTGAATCCAAAACAATTACGTATGTGACCCAGGTCTGGTACCCTGTGCTCAGGAAATACTACTTCCTTTCAATTGGCTGACAACATCAGGACACTGGTTAGGGACAGGTAATCTGCTAAAAGGCAATAATTGCATTGTGCACATATATATCAATCTGCAGGACTGTAATCACTGTATCAGTTCTAAATGGCATCCTTGATCACATGGAAGAACCCCATCTTGAATTTTAAGTAGTACTTCATTAGTATCGTGATTCATTAGAGAGTGAACACCCCTAACTGTGCAGTGTAGGGATACTTAATGAAATAAGACTCATGGACCGTATTACTTCTGGTAATGAGAATCGGGAATATGATCGTTTTTAACAATAATTGCTGTGTCAAGCCTACAGTCTTCAACAATAACAATACACCTTTTGCTCTCTTCCCCACATTCACACAACAGTTAATAGCTTATTGCAATACTTAAATCATTAATATATACATGGCCATACATTGAAATGGATGCAGGTCACGCACCCAAAACCTATTGAGTGCAAATGTTCATAATGGATCCTGCACAATGGCTCAGTGAATGAGCTTTTATATCTCATCATGCCCAGTTGTAACATTTAATTAATGTTACAACTTGAATGTCAGAAGTTTGAACATTTAATTAATACAAATTCCAGGTTGTATAAATTACAATCACCTAATATTATATGTGCATCAGAATGCATTTTAGTCCATCCTATCAGAAGCCGGGCGATACTTTCACCAGACTCGTGAAAGTAATGTAATGTAATGTAATGTAATGTAAAGACTCTTCCTCGTTCACTGACAGGGACAATGCTCCGGGTTACAGCACGTTTTGCTATGTTAAACTCGCTGACTGTTCTTACACAACACCAAGCAAGCCAGATGTAATTAATCAGCTGTGTGGTGGCATCTGCTCCTTATGTCAGTAATGTATAATAGCGTGAGTACTGAAAATCTGCATTGAAAAAATCTTTTTCTTTTATCAAATGAAACTTTGGAGAGTCAGTCCTGATAATATCAGAATATGTAGCAACCCTATATGCACCAAACAACTGCATATTATACATACACTGTCACATGTCTTTAAGATGACCATTTCACCAGCATTACTTCAAATCATTGGTTCTGTGTACAGTTAATTACATGAATGAGTAGACACAGGAAAACATGTCTTTGTAATGCAAGCTTCATTCACATAAAACACCGTACACGGTTCCTTTTGTAGGTCGATGACATCATTTGGAAGTATGAATCAGAAGCTCTTGGGGCGTTGCAGAATCGGAGACGGATGAGTGAACATGTCACATGTTTTTGCCTCAAAAGACCACACAGAGTTCGAGAATAAGAAAGCTGAATAATTTCTGTCGGCTTTTATAAGCGCCCTTCAAACTGAAGTCTGGCAAATCCCTCTTGTTACATAAATGCATACATAATGCTGTTATGTAATGAGACGTGCTCCTTGCGCAGTTAAACTGCTTGAGATTTCTGAGTCATATTGCATAACATCATGATAAAATATGATAATATGGTAGACAATGTTGCATAATGGTACACTTTCTTATACAGGTGCACATTAGAGAGAAATAATTAATTTCCTCATAGCTGGAAAAATGCGCTGACCTTCACGATACAATGCCGCATTACTCAAACATTATTTAAAAAACAGAAAACAAAAATGTCAAACAGCATGACTGTTAAATGAGTTCAGACATTCATTTTGAACTTTAACAGGCTAAGCACAGCTAATATAGAGTAGCGCTCAGCTACACGCTGCAGTCTGCCTGCTCTAATGCAATAAATGCATCGCTGGAAGCTGCGGGCACAATGTTGAAATCTGCTGAATCACGAGACAGAACATAGTTGTTCTGGAGTCATCTGTTGAGGCACCGCCACCATTTTGCTGCATTGCAGGTTCGCACTTCACGCGATGAATCAATGTCACCGCTTTGCATCAGCGCTGTGGTACGCGCATAATTGGCCGAGTGCAAGGTCGCCGGGACAACCGTTCGCTGACCTCGGCGTCGGGTCCGCCCCGCGCGTATTTCAAACGTAAACGGTTAACCCTTTGAAGAGAAGCTGGAAAAAAAAGGTCATTTAGAAAAACATCCCCCCCCCCCCCAAAAAAAAACAAGCTTCTCTTCAAAGGGTTAACCGTTTGAAGTTGTTTGAGTAGGTTCTTTAAATTCTTTCCTTGTGTGAGAGAATTTAAACTTCCTGTTTGCTTCCTTCGTTAAAGGCAGCAGATGCTGCTGCGTGGCTTTAGTGCTCCCTGTGTCTTAACGCTTCCAGCTGGTGCTCCAGTACAATAGCCGAGTTTCCCAGAGCAGATGCGTGAAATCGGAATCTTCCCTACAACGCGAGGGAGACGGAGCTTTCCGTGTTTGGAGTGAGGAGCTGAGATTCTAGTGGGTCGTTAGACTCTGTGGCAACGCAGTTCTGACAGCATGAAACACCACATACTAATATACTCCACATAAATGACACGATAATGGATGCGTTCTTTTACTAAAAGCGGTAATATTCTTCTCCCCTCTGACAAATAGTATTTCCAAGTCCCTGTGCTCACATAACGGTCAAGGCCATTCTGAGAAGAAGATAAAAAATGACCTGACTGCTTTTAAAACATTACTATTCTGTTCACAGCTCACCTGGCTGGCCTCCGACTAGCAGTGAGAGGTCCACCTGCCCTCAGGATTAGATTAGTGAAAAGCCAGTTCTGTTATTTTGTGCTGCTCCTGTGAACTCCTGACTTTGCACAAACGTCCTTTCACCTTACTCTTGAGGGATCTCTTCATATCTACTTGTCTGTACATTTTCTTGGTTGTACTTCAATTTACTTGAAAAGACAATCGAATACTTTTACCTAAGATCCTCCACAATTTCATATTCTAGAACGCCTCAGGAGGAAAATAACAGACAACCAATTATCAACAGTGTTGTAATTGTGCCTTCCAATTAAACCTATTGTGCTAAAACCAGAATGTTATCTTTAATTCAGATTTATTTGGAAGCCAAAAACCTATTGTACTTCCATCAGACTATTATCTTTAATACAGATTTGTCTGAACACCAAAACATCGTGTACTTATCTTTTATTCAGATTTGAGCAGTTTTCTCTCTCCTGTATCTGCAGTAGTTTACAAAGCCCACAAAGGCTCATGGGTAATGGAAACACAAATAAGAGCTGCTGATGAGGAAGGCCTCTGCTTCAGAACTCCGCCCGCCGCAGTCCGCGACCCAAATGTGCAAGCGGCGGAGAGTGTGGAATATAAAAGAGGGAACAGGAGACGATGCAGAGGAGCACCTGTTCCACAGCTCCCCGATGCAAAATTGAATTCGTTTACAGCGTCACACCGCGTCCTCCTGCCAAGAGTGCGGTCAGACCCGAAGAACAGAGAACTAAAGCACAGAACACTGCACCTATGCACAGCTTGTACATCATTCATCATGTTTATTCTGTCCGATGGAGACCCGTATGCTGTAAACCCATGAATAACCCAGACAGCGCCCGGAAAGTCTGACTGATATATTGTGAATCTGATCATTTGGCTCTCGAATCGACTCGCGAGGCTTTGAGGGGTGGCTTCAAAAGGAAAAGGTAGGAGGGAATAGCTCTGGGGGAAAAAAACGACAAATAAAATGTTAATCTCAGATGTGAGCGCCGTCCAAATACTGTTGGCAGGTGGGGGGTTATCAAAGTGCAGAGATTTAGAGTTTTTTTTTCGTGACCGTGGGCAGAAGTGGGGTGGGGAGGGGGGACTATTAGGCTCAAAGTCAGTATGAGGGGAGAGCAGGAGACCTGCAAATCCTTTAAATATGACTTCAGACCTGGTTTCTGAGTGGAAGATTCTAGAAGCAGAGAGCATAACTGACAACAACAAGGTGAAAGAATGTGGCAGACTGGCCAAGCAGCACTTGACTCGGGTGACGGACGTAAGGTATGATACCGGGAGCGCTTCGCATGGAGACGGAAAAAAAACGGGGCCCCGGTTTTACTCCGTGACGTCCGATTCTGCGTGAGCTGGGTCACCCCGCACAGAGCCATCAGCGAGGCGGTCAGATGTGTCAAAGGAATGAGCACGTGCAGCAGACATTATGGCCTGTCCGCTGAGCTGTACTTCCAGTACCTAATCAACCGCAAGTCCTCCAGGGCTCCACTGAGCACAGAGTGAAGAGAAAATAGAGAATGGCCAGTGTGAGTTAAGAGAGATGCTTCTATTAAGCAGTTAATCTAATCCAAACCGCACAAATAATGATACGAATAATGATGCTTTTTTTCCCCCAGAATCCTCCCACACGCACACAGACGCACACACACGCACACAAACATTTAGCAGGCATTATTACAGCCAAAAGAATTGCAGCCAAAAAATTAAACTCACAGTATAGGAATTGAATATGCTGCAATTAAAGATACAATGTTATGTCTGATTACATGCAGTATATAAAATCAGAATAAAAAACGATAACACCACAACATATGCATAAATATGCCGATTATTGTTCTGTTCAGATATTGCAGTGTATACTTTAAAATGTTGCCTCTGAGAAATGCATTTATGATATTCTCCCAATATTTGCAGCATATTCAGTTTCCATCAGGGTAGTGATGCATGGGGCGATGGGGTCTGGAGCGCAGGATGGGGGCTGTGCTCTGGCTCTCTGACGCCCCGCTGTCTCCAGGGACACCACACATCCTGCATTCACTCATAATTTAGGGCAGGAGCCGGGGGAGGCGGACCCCCAGCTGGTCCCGTGTCCCACAATGCACCGGGGATTTCACACAAAAGCCCGCATCCGCTTCCCTCCGACCGTGCGCTCAGGAAAAGATGGCAGGAGGCCAGGCATTCGTGATCTACACATCCAGCTGCCGAATGTTTCACTGTTTCAGTCCGGTTCATTCCAAGTGTAGGTTCTACTGTGAGGACATTCTGGGGGTGATCCTGTTATTGCGCTTCTCTGATACTGAACAGGGAAAAACTCTATTCCATCTCACCTTTTAACTCGAGTCCAGAAGAAATAGTAAGTAATACTATTGGATGACAGAAAATATAGTAATAACATATATAAAAATGCATTGAGAAATAACAGTAATGGGGTGTATTTCACAAAGCAGGATGAATTAATTCAGTAATCCTGCTTTGTGAAACAGGCCCCAGCTAACTCAGTAATCCTGCTTTGTGAAACAGGGCCCAGCTAACTCAGTAATCCTGCTTTGTAGAACAGGCCCCAGCTAAATCAGTAATTTAGCACTGTGTGCTGGCAAACACTTGTTTTTCCTCCTCCTTTGGTCACACAAATTCAAGCAAGAGCACCAGGGAATTGTAGAAATGCCAACATTTGTCTCTGAAGCATTTCCCATTGTACATTTCCTGACGTGACGTTACAGGTCACTCAACAGCTCAAATGTCACAAGCAGTTTGGACCGGTGGAAAGCCTTTAAGAATCCACCTTCAGCGCATTTGTAAATGTCACTCAAATCTGAATAAACCAATTACCCCATTTACCTTCTTACAAATGATTACAATTCACCTGATGCAAGATTCCAGACATGGAAACAAGCTTCAGCATCTGAATACGAAAGAACTTCAGGAGCACTGACGTCAATTTGTAATAATAAATCAACCATATACAAAACCACGTAGTGTACGACAGGACCACTTTCACACAGATGAAATATGATCTTCCTTTAACAGAATCAATTGCATTTCTGAAATGACGATACTTGGCAAAATAATTTATAAATATGCATTAGATAGATACAGACTGATAAATCACCTGCAAGAAGACCACTCATGCACCTGTCAGTCTGTGGGGTCCTGCTGGTCTTCTCAGATAGACACACTTTCCTGGGCAGTTTACTTTTACAGAAACAGCACTCACCAGAACAAAATCCAAGAAAAAGCAAATGATGATGAAGCTTATGGGCCAGAATTCAATCAACATTTTCCCTTAAAGGTACAATAGGTAATTTCGGACTCCTGACGGTCAAGAGAGGAATAGTTTTCACTTTAGCTAACCAACTATATTGTCAGCAAGCAACCAACTATATTGTCACTCTATTGTTGGCGGCGTAACTAGCTGGCTATATAACTAAGATATGATAGTCTACTACATACAATGCAACTGCAACTTACAGTTTGAGAGAAATGTACAAATATCCACCTGAAGTACAAAGCTTGTGCAATTGCTACTATGTTCTATTGCCTATATTTTATCATAAGTGGATAGTTGTAAATTCTTCAAACTAACTATAGCTAATTTGCTTGTTGTTGGTATTGTTTTATAACTAGATATGTAGTCTTCCCTTGGATAATATGCAATAGCACACAGAGTTTCAGTGATTGCTTGTCTGGAGTGCAATTTTGGCAGCTACATGAACAATAAGAATAAGCCCCACGCCATTGGCTATGGCAGCTAGAACCATTTTTCAACCAATGAGCTTTAATTGCTGTACAGCTGTACAATGTTTTGTTACATTTGATGGCCCGACAAATGTACACATTTAAACCCGAATTTAAGGACTATAAACACAGGCAGCTTTTTCTATGATAGGAAGGGATTTACAATGGTCTAATAACAATGTTTTAACACAAAAATACCTTACCTATTGTACCCTTAACTGAAAGCACAAACACAGTTTGCCAAGTTCAGCAATCCAGTACATTAGTTTTGCCAGAATAAGTTTGTGAAGAATAACTGCTATGTTTGTGTTAACTTGCGAGTCAAAGTTAAGGGCATATGTTCTTCTTCATCTGTTCCCTCACATTCTGTACTATAACTGATTTATCTCCCCTATCAGTAACACAGTGCAGTAAAGACAGGATTTCAGGAGTGAAAGTGGAACGGAGGGAAAGAGAAACACCCCTCACCCCTTGAGGTACTAAAAGGCTCCAACTGACTTCAACTGCTACCTTCATTTGAACTTTTAAACTAGAAATGTTTATTTTTCAGTTTTATCACGTATTCTGAGAGCTGTTTGTTTGACTCTTGGAAACATTTGGTACTAGGTCTCAAAGGAAAAGGGGGGGGGGGGGGATTATTTTAAAATATTAAAGCTGATTAGACATATTTATGATTCATGAAGTCCCGAAACACAATTCCGACTGCCAGGATATGATCAGAAGAGGCAACAGAACATACTTGACTGGTAAACTTTAAATGAGAACAAATTTATTTTTCTGGTTTGTGCACAGTAATCTACCATCACCATGGTTACTCTGTAACCTCATCCAATGAAAGAGATAGTGTAAGTGTAACCATGAATATTAATACAGGAGCTTCTAATACATTTCAGATTTATGAGTTATTTTTCATAATAGCAAAGTTGTAACAATTCAAAACCAAAACAATCTTGCGAATTACATTATACCGTAGCCTCTGACCAGGCAGGCATTACAGAAAAGGGCTGATTACGTAATATGCAGTAAGCATTTTAAGGCTAATCCTAAACTACAGGACTTACTATTTGCTGAAGGAATCCGAGGAAATCCTCAGGAATCCAGCCTTGCAAGCTCAACATTCTGAGGCTGGAGAAAGTGGCACTTGGTTCACCCTGTCAGCAGGAAACAGCAGATAAAAATGAGCAGGCCTGATCCCTGGACAAGCAGAAAGCCAGAACAGATGCCTCAAAGATGTGCGGAGGGAAGAGGCAAAAGTTCTGGAACATTCAGAAAAGCCGGGGAGCTTGGGAGGCTAGCGAAGAGGGTGGGGGAGGGAAGGTGGATGACAAGCAGCCGAGTCCTGGAAGCTGGTGCACTTGTCCCAGAATTGGCAGTGAGGAACAAGCAGATTCTTCCAGGGATATTATCAAGAGGTTTGAGTCAGCAGTGAAATGTTCTAAGAGAGGAGTGTTAGTTTTTTGTTTTTTTTAACCAGTTCTTTAGTATGATGTGGCATTGCCAGTAACGCTTTCAGGTGTGAGAGCAGAAATATGTGATAAGAATGTTCTTAACTGAACATGCTAAAGCTGAGGTATTTCAAAGCAAATCGAGAAAATTTACTTTGAATTTTAAAATACCTACTCTTCAAAGGGTTAAAACAGAACAAAACAAAGAGATAATGGAGACAGACTAATGACTGAGCCTTGTGGGGCACCTTGCAGAGAAAGGCTGAAAAACAGTGGGTGAAACTTAAGGGGCCCAAACCAGAAAAGCAGATAGGACATTTAATGATGCACCATGTGAAATGTCAAAAAGAAATCAAGGAGATCACCAAGGGGCCAGTTTAATGATGCCTATGGATTCATGGGCCACCTCTGCAGTAGCCTGCTCAACAACCTAGATTGTTTTGGACCCAGAATAACGCCATTCAGGGATTTCTTTTAAACAGTCAACATAATGGTTCTGGACAAGAGGGCTTCAAAATTAACTGCAAAGCAGAGTGTGTTTGTCAGAGCAGGGAATGACAAGCCACCATAAAGGCCAAGGGAAGGCAGGCAGTGTTGAACTGTTAAAATACATTTAGCCTAAACTGAAAAGTGTTAATGACATCTTTGATCAAAGCCATTAAAATTATATCACTCTTCCCACACACCATGCTGGTAAAATCTTAATTTTTAATGAAATGTCAAGGTTATCAATGTGGCCTTTGTGTGCCTTACAACAATGTCTTCAAATAGTACAAAGCAGGTGCACTTGTACTTAAACTACTGAGCAGAGGTAGTCTAAGTACGACTGTAAACAGCCATACAAATACCATAGACTATTGCACCATCCAAAAGCAATAACTCTATGGTACATAATAGCACTACTATTAAAAGATAACAATATGCCTATATGCCTATATACCCGAATTATTATTAGGCTTATTATTATTGGGGGTCAAGCAGCGAATCTGAGTCAGGACACAGTGTGTTTCTACCTTTTCTTATTATCCATCATCATCATCATCTTTTTCTTCTGGCTAGGGTTCTACAGCAGCCCCAAGAACCGTATGGTAAAACATTTTGAAATTTGGCACACTCATTGGAGACAGTCCCATGATTCTTTTCGCAAAGATTCATGCCTCCACTTCGAGCACTCTAGCGCCACCAATAGGTCAAAGTTGGAGGTACGTTTATGTATGTTAGTTTTGAGCCGTATGCCCAATTTTCAAAAATGAAGTACCGTTGGATTCCTTGGATTGAGAGTTCAACACACAGGCCAGAGGCACATTTTTCATAGGCCACAGATTATGTCCAATCTTCACAAAATTTAGCACAGATGATGGTCAGACCAAGCCTCACAAAAGTTATCAGATTGATTTTTGATTTTCAAAATTGTTTGTTTAGTACAGCCAATCAAAATCAGCAGCAAGACCGGCAAACAGGAAGTGAGGGCATATCTCAGCAATGCCTGGATGTGCTGATTCCAAACTTTGCATATGGACAAGATGTGGTGTCACATTTGGTGTCATTTGACCACTAGGAGGCACTGCAATAAGCACTTGTCTCTGCTAAAAACTGATTCTTATGTATGCTTATACCTTGGTAAATCCCAAAGCTGAGATATGACAACCCGTTATCTCAACATAATTAATGTGGCTGCCATATTGGACATGATCAAAATGTTTAAACTTCATGATGAATTTAAGATTTTCAAAAACATTCCTCCATTAAAGACAAAGGCAAACAAAGGCAAACAAAGGCAAAAAACCTAAACAGAATGTGAGCTCCTATCTCAGTTACACCCAGTCTTTGGTCAATTGGCATAAAGCTTGCTATCAGTGCTTACAGCTGCACTTTTAACATGATCCGATCAATTTTCCATGGCGACCCTGCCCAACTGCTTGGCCCCCTCAACCCTGATTGCAGGTATAATTAGTATTATTATTATTAATAACCAAAGCATTGACAAAGCCAGGGCATGGTGTCTGACAAAGCTCGTGGACGAAAGGATAACATTACACTTGTATTTATTTCAATTCACTGGGACTACACAAGGGTCGTGCTCGTAATGAATTGCTTTCACTCCCGGAGGGACTAATTGCTTTGCAAGCCTTTCCCACTGAAAGCACCGACAGAGCTTTTAATTATTCACAGAACTCCTACCTTGCTCATATCACGGCAATGACAGAAACGGATAAAACAGCGATCCTTCAAGGCAGCAGTGTAAAAACACAGAATCGATCACTTCTAAATAGCGGCCCTTATAAACTCGTCTTAGTAAAAACTAAAATCGTTACTTGGCACAAGCACGGGCCTAGTGCGGGTAACCAGGTGTTGTTGGCAACCCATTTAATTCAAGCTGAATAGGCCTATCTGTGAAGTGCAGCTTTCCGAGTCACAGTATAATCAGGTGATAAATGTTCCTTGTTTCCTTCCAATGCGCTCTCTTTTTGCACCATCAGCTCTGCTGCTGGTCGCATAGACTTAGGCTATGTTATTAAAATTTGAACTCAGAAGTTAAAACGAAGAGATGAGAACAATAATAGTATCTCTCTCCACTGTACCGTGACGTGCTCGTGAACAATGAGAGGGGGACCACACAGCACACTGCAGCCTCTGCTGTTTGTTGTAAGAGCCAATTAACGTCTCTTTTCACTGCGTTCAACGATGCTCGAAACGGGGGGAAAAAATGTTAAAGGTTAGAGTGCAGCCAGACTGTCAGCTTTAATTTAATTAAAAGGTATTTACATCCACATCCAGTGCTCCGTGCAGGAATTACATCCCTATTCATAAACAGTTCCTCCATTTTTGGGGGCCGAAAGTCATTGGATACATTTACATAGCGTTAAAGTGATCATATTTGGTTGCAAATCCTTTGCATTCGAAAGCCTTAAGGTTGTCACCAGAAGCTGGCCGTCTTCCCTGGTGATGCACTGCCAGGTCTGTACCTACTGCAGCCACCATATTTAGTAACTGTTTGTTTTGTGGAGTTTTTGCTTTCAGTCCTCTTTTCAGCAAGTGAAACTAATCTTCTATATATGACAGGAAAGGTAATGTCCGTCAGCCGAACAAAGCTAAATACAATACTTGTTGGAGTTAAAGCATGCTCGCTCTTCCCACCTCACGCATCTATTCACCGTGTCCGTTTGAACCGCCGAAGTGAAACGTGCTGGTTCATAACTTCTGAAAGGACACGGCTGACTCTGCATTCGTTCTCTCCCAAAGGATACGCAAGACCGGGGGGTTCAAAGCAAGGTGTTGGGAGCGTTCGGCGATGCTCCAATTCCCTCGTGTCCCAAACGCGTGTGATGCTTTTTAGGCTGTGGCGTTTCGCGATTTGCGATGATGACATAGCGTTTCTTCGCCAGGGAAACGTAGCGTGCGGTCCTGTGCGAAATCCGTCTCGTGCTGCCGCTGAGCTCCAGAAGCTTCTCTGCCGGTGCGCTGAAGGACGGATCAGCTGTGCAATTCCACTCTACCCTTGGGATGAATCCAATAAGGCCACATTAAGGTCAAAGTTCCGCTCCATCTGCTGTGCATTTTACAGTCCATCCCAAATATCGTATTGGGGCAGGACAACTACTGAGCTATCCTCTCCCTGATTACTTTTCCCATTATTTAGGCTAGACCTGATCATATTACAGTGCACACGTGACCAGTTCTCATCCTAAACTGAGCAGTTAAAGGCACCCATATGAATGATGGGATGAAACCATCAGTCAAACACAAGGAGACAATATCCTTTTCATTTGCTTCAGCAGACACCATTGATGCAAGTAACTTATTTTTATTCCGGGTCAAATTTAGGTACACACTATGCACATAACATTTGATGATTGTTCGATAGTTAAAAGAGGAGTATCTAAGTATATATTCAAGCTAACTATGCCTTTGTTTTTTGAGTAGTGGGAGATCGGCATCTTTTGGAACCCCTGTATAATACAAAATAACAATAAATAAAATGTACCGCTTTAAATATTCATAAGCAATAGAAATGCTCAGGGGACACACATAAAATGACCGAAAAATACCAGTCCCACACACTGCTGCTGAGAGCTGACAACCGACAAAATTTTGGGCTGAACTATGCTTAAACGCATTCATTTAATTCCGTTTTGCTTTGACTGCAGGTAGAGTGCGCACTGAAAAATACTGCAGTGCTTTTTCAGTGAAGTTATTATTGTTATCTTCCTCCAAGCCATGCTGCACTTCCCACTGTCTGAGCCTGGTGTTGCATTGGGCAGCACCCCCATGACACTGCTGAACTTCAAGGCTCTGTGTTCATGCAACAGCTGCTGTAGCCATGGTTACCACCTCAGACCCACAGGCTGTAGGTTATGGGGTACCATCGGTAATGATCCAGCTGGGTGAGGTGAATATCAGGGGTGGATAGGAACATGCTCCAGTAAGGCTTGCATAATCGCTGATAGTCCTTCGGTTTTGGTCTGTTCCTGTGCTTTTGGATGGAATAGCATGGCCACAGGGTACAATGGAGAGTGGAAAAAAATCGCCTTAGCTCTCCTGCCATCTGCCGACTGAGGTCTTCAGGGGGAGCGTGAAGTCGCCGCATTCGTTGCGCTTGTAAAAAAACGCTCCAGTGGGCCAATCAAAGCGAGCGTCACAGAAAACAAGCTTGCGATCCGTGAACGCCGGGCGCCCTCGAACAAGCGAAAGCGACTCCTCCCGGAGTGGCCCGTACCAGGCGATCGGTCCCGAGTGATCGGCGCAGAACGCAGGCTTCGAGGTTCATGGACAGATTATCTCCGCACACATAAACGTACACATACACACATACACACATTCAGCTCGGCTGCTTTCTGTCGGTGAGAACAGCACTGAAACCACCCTG
Organism: Conger conger; assembly: GCF_963514075.1. Classification (NCBI taxonomy): domain Eukaryota; kingdom Metazoa; phylum Chordata; class Actinopteri; order Anguilliformes; family Congridae; genus Conger; species Conger conger. The sequence continues at coordinate 55,163,196 of NC_083766.1, forward strand.
TACGCCTTCAGAATCGCACCGCGACTGTGGGAACACGCTGCTCTCTCAGGGTACAGTCATCCTCAATGGAGGCGCACGTGGTTAAGAAAGGCCCAGAACAGGGCTGTCCAATCTCATCTCAAAATAGCCAGAGTGGATGCCGGCTTCTGTTTAAGCCAGGTATGAAGACACCTGATTCTACCCATCAGGGGCTTGTTTGAAGACCGCGATTAGTTAATTATGAATCAGATAAGAGTAGGGCTGGGCTAAAAACCTGCACCCACACCAGCCCTTTTTAATGGAAGATATAATGAAGATATAATTGAAGACTCTGATAGAAGTAATGTGATATTCTGGCCATTTCAAACACTGAACTTGCTAACCCCGGGGAGGTCCAGAGGTGATTGGACAGCTGGCAGGACACACATGAAGGATCTCTGACCCCTGTGCACACCACGTCCATTTGGCCCTCAACTGAAAAGGCAAGACGAGCACAGTCCTTAATCGGAAATCTGGAGTGCTCTAAAGCACCGGATAGCAAACATAAGGCAGGCTGACAGGCAGTTTGGCAACGTCTCAAACAGAATTCCACCATCAACCCAATGCTTTATCGCGCTGTGCCATTAGGGCATACATTTACCGCATTACAGAATTACCTTCCCTGTCCCGTTTCCTGTTCGAGTCATATACATAACGCTGTCCTCAAAACGAGGTTAAAGACGTGAAGTAATCGAATTCAGCCGTGTCTGTTCGGCTCCGTGAACTTGTGAACCTGGGAGGCGGCAGGTGAGAAGGGTACACAGAAACATTAGTCAGGCTGCTGCGGCGTCCGATTGAGAGAAATCTGATGGCTCCACGCGCTCTGTAACGTTGCGTGGCAGAGAGCTCATCCCTCACCACGTGAGCGCTGTCAGCATGCGTAATGTGCGTCTACGCTCGGCTGTCGTCTAGCAGACGGAGCGCTCTGGATTCACCGTTAATCAGACGTCTGTGCGAATTTCACACAGCAGGACCGTTTGACTGAACCTTAGCAACTTGGCCATTGTATTTCCACACTTTACCAAACCTCAGATACCGTGTTGCTGTAGTTGGTGCCTCCGATAGCCCGTTGCTGTAGTTCCGGCTGATCTTTCCGGTCTCGATTTCCAGTCTCCATTCGTTCCAATTAGTTAAAAAAAATGTCTACGGTAGTTTCAATATATGGGCTTGGAAGTCAAAACTGCACCTTATGTAACATATTTTGTCAGATCTTTTTTTTTTTTAGCAGGCACACACATTTCATTATCACAGTCCAGATCCCACATGTTCAATCACAGTGGGTTTAAAAATCAACACATTTTCCATAAGTGTTGATTTGATCTGAGACACGACCAGCACCTTATATTTGTTAATATTCATGAGACGGGAGCACTAGCCTTACAGTTACTAATGTGTTTGCCATGCATGCAAATGGTTCATTTGGTCCAGAAATTCATGAATTAATGAATTCATTCATTATCCTAACCTGCTTATCCTGAACAGGGTCGCAGGAGGGCTGGAGCCTATCCCAGCATACATTGGGCGAAAGGCAGGAATACACCCTTGGACAGGTCGCCAGTCCATTGCAGGGCACACACACCATTCACTCACACACTCATACCTATGGGCAATTTAGACTCTCCAATCAGCCTAACCTGCATGTCTTTGGACTGTGGGAAGAAACTGGAGTACCCGGAGGAAACCCACGCAGACACAGGGAGAACATGCAAACTCCACACAGAGAGGCCCCGGCCGACGGGGATTCAAACCCAGGACCTCTTGCTGTGAGGCGGCAGTGCTACCCACTGCACCATCCGTGCCGCCTGGTTCAGAAATGAACAGCATAAAATATACTCATGTAAGAGATCCATAAGGACATTATTGTATGCTGAACAGGCAGCACACAGCAGTTCCTTTGACGCCAGAAAACGGAAGTAAACCTTTATAGGTGCCCTGCTTAACGTTGCAAATCCATGACAAACCATCTTGGAAATAAGAAAGACATTCATAGGGACACTGACATGGAAAGAAGCTCATTTCTTGTACACAATATAAACCAGTTTGAGGATTCATAAAAATGCCATTATATTGACTTGTTAAACTTGGAGGCAAATACAAACATGGTGAACTCTTCTAAATCAAGAATGTCATTTCTTATTTTAAACTTTCTGCGTGCGGGGCTACTCCCTCTGATATCTGGAAGCTGTTTTGTAGTCTTGTAGGTCAGTTAAGATGGTACAGAAAGGGGTTGTGCCGATTTCTAGATGAACAGTAATAACCGGGAACAGCCATTTTGTGCCAAACACGTCCCTCCTCTAGAACCAGTGTCCACTGGACTCCATGTTAGAGATCATACAAAAGTAAATAAATAAAATTAGCACAACCTTCATATGTGCATGCGCGGCACAGATGGTGAGGTGACACTGTCATTGTACACTTGTTTTTTATGCAAGTGCTTATGGTTTCTTTGACTCAGAAGATATTTCTGTTGGATCACACACACACACAGTTGTGTTCAAGAAAATAGCAGTACAACATCAGTAACGATATTTCTGCATGTAGATGTAGTAGTGTAATAGAAAAACAAGACCCAACTGTCATGACATGCACACTGCTTGTTCTGAGTAATTGACTCATTCATTGAAAGGGGCGTGTTCAAAATATTAGCAGTGTGGATTTTAATGAAAGAATTCATTAATTCTGTGAAAACACAGGTGTCATTAATTGTCCTTTATTAAGGAAGAAGGGAAGCAAATGTTTCACACATTGTTATGAAATATATTTCCTTCTGGACTAGTAAAATGGGCCGTTCAAAACATTGTTTGGAGGAACGTCATTCGATTAAAAAATTGACTGGAGAGGGGAAAACATAAAGTGCAGTGCAGTAAATTACAGGATGCTCAGCTAAAATGATCTCATATGCTTTAAAATGGCAACAAAAACCCGAAACATGCGGAAGAAAACAAGCAACTACTGTTAAAACGGATCGAAGAATAGTCAGGATGGCAAAGATTCAGCCATTCATCAGCTCCAGAAAGATCAAAGATGATCTACAATTACCTGTAAGTGCTGTTACAGTCACAAAACGTTTGTTCGAAGCAAGAAACCCCTGTAAAGCACCATTGTTGAAAAAAGAGCATGTGCAGAATCGGTTGAAATTTGCCAAGGAACACATCGATTGGCCCAAAGAGAAATGTAACATTCTGTGGTAAAATTGTTCTCTTCGGGTCCAGTGGTCGTCGGCAGTGAAGCATGGTGGCGCAAAAATCATGGTATGGGGATGTTTTTCCATACTATGGTGTTGGGTTTGTATACCAGGGATCATGGGTGAATACATCAAAATGCTTGGAGATTATGTTGCCGTATGCCGAACTAAAAGCTATTAAAAAATATTTGCACTTTATTCATTTTTTAACACACTGCTATTTATTTGAACACAACTGTATAGGAAAAGCAAATTTAAAAGAACCATCTCAAATATAGATTCAAACATAATAATATTAATTAATAATGTTGCTGAATCCGATTCCCAGTTTGCACCATTTTGCATTGCTTCCTCTCTTTTGAAAATTTTATAAAAATCATACAAAGAGGAGACATCTTTCATTTGGAACAACATAATTCCATTCATTAAATAAAAAGCCATGGACACCCAACAGATGTCTGCAACAAAAGACATTTCTGATTGAACCCTGTATGCTGCAAGCTGCCCAGACTATGGAAATCACACAGCCCCCCTCATCATCCTTTCAATGAAAGCAAATGTCCCTGTCCCCACCATGCAGATGGGTTTATAAACACTCTACTTTATGAATTATCACAACATGAAAAAAACACCCCCTGCTAAAATCCAAACATCACAAATAATGACAGCCATTACCTATTCAGCCCAGCCTATTCTTCCTCTGTGGGCTTCAGTTAGAACTACATTGTGAAAATTTGCTGAATGGATGAATGGATTTTAATGCCCGAAACTGCATAGAAAGTTGTACCAATTTTAATTTCAAACCAAACAAACCCCCCGCCCCCCAAAAAAAGCATTGTCATTTGACCACCATGCGCTTTATTTCAAACGAGAACAGCAATTTAAAAACAAACACCCAGCTCCCCCGAAAAAACGAAACAAAAGCTCAGAGTCTCTGTCACAGTACGGCGGGTCACTGGCAGGAATTCTGGGAATTAGCACACCCACAAACTCCAATCGTCCAATGGTGACGCGACCCACATCACCATTTCCAGCAACTGTCTCCGGGGGTTGGCCGCCCGAGTCGATGCCAGACTCGTACCTCGACTCAGCACCTTAAAACGTGCGCTGCATCGGGTATAAGGGCTGATGATTCCTGGCCTCAGAAACAGTTCTGGAACATTCTCCGATTCTGTACCCCCGTAGAGGCGTGGCCAGCTGCAAGGATGGGACAATTCCAACAGCCAGGCATCTTTCGATAAGGTAGAGGACCGACAAAAAAAAAACTGGTTCTCTGAAGGCTAAATGTGTTTTGACAAGAGTTTTTGGATGCTTAATGATCCATGTTCCATTGCTGTGTCAACTCCCGACTTCGAAAGAACAGTATGGTGTATGCAAGGCTATGCAGGCTATGCTGCAAGGTCTGTGTGGCACTGATTTACATTCATTTTGAATCTCCATTTTACTTTTACCTGCACTTCGATAGATTAGCGGCCTGTCCAGGGTGTGTTCCTGCCTCGCGCACAGTGCATGCTGGGATACGCTCCCGCACACCCCGTGACCCTGACCAGGAACAAATGGGCTAGATGATGGATGGATGGGACTATAACCCACTGCCTTAGTGTATCTAAAGAACAAGGTATTCACAGACCTGGAAAACAACATACACAGTGCCAGGCCTTACAGGCTTATTATGTGTGTGTGTGTGTGTGTGTGTGTGTGTAAAACAATAGTAGAAATCCCACACAGATTTAACGTGTGTGTGTGTGTATGAATGTGAGAGATAAAATGTGCAAGTGTGCATATATGTGCGTGTACACATGTTTTGTGGGTGAGAGAAAGTTCAGATGTACACGTGTGTGTGTGTGGGTGTGTGAGTGAGCAACAGCAGTCCGTGAGTCAGGAGGGGCGGGTCAGGAACAGGATGGCACCGGTGTGCTCCAGTCTCCTCAGAGCTTCCGATTCACGTCGGAGGTCGTGGTGCGAAGCCTGTGAGTTAAGACCACACACACACGCACGCACGCACGCACGCACGCACACACACACACACCACCCCCGCCCACACACACACACACACACACACACAATAAGACCAACTGTCCAATGCTCTGGAACAATAGACCAACTTCTGAATAAACTGGCCCTAAACCCCAATTTCACATCAGCTGTCAGAGCAGCAGCTACAAGACAGAGTCGTGCGAGCAGGCAGTCTTTCCCAGCTTACCGTCATGGACCGCATGGTGTCGCCCCCGTAATAGTGAATGGGCTGCCTCTGGTCCCTGTTCTCGGGGTATCCGAACCCGGCCACGTGAACCACGTCGCAGAAGTTCATGGCGACGTATATGGCCAGAATCCCCGTGGTGGGGTGCGAGGGATTCTGAAAGAAATTCAAATAAAAACCACACCAAAGGTTTCAGGACTTCAGCACACTACAAGCGCAATAATCCATCCCACCACCAGGTAGCAGCACGGGCATGTTGGCCCGACTTCCTCCGTCTCTGCGCCGCCCTGCGGAAAAAACACATAGTTTCCCCCCCCTCTCACACGGCCGTGGAACAAGGGGTCACTGCCTCAGCCTTCCCCCCCCCGGGAAAACGTGCTTCCCAGGCCGATAGCGCTGCCACTCGCAGCCTCGGTCAACGATTCCCCAGAATCGCACGAGAGGGCACGGGCAAATTGTTTCCACATGAAAGCCGAGGGAGAGGCTGACGTAAGCCCCCGCTCCTCTTTCCGAACGGCGGGCAGGAGCGGCGGCGGTCCGCGTCTGTAACCGGAGCGTTCTGCGCGGGGTCTGGAAAAGCTGGGCTCAAACCCTTGGCCAGCTGATCCATTTGTCAGGGATTTGGAAATGAGTCAGCAGCTTCTGCGCTTTCACTGTTAGAGAAAACCTTTTCTTTTTTTTTTTTTTACAGACACTGATGATTTCTACACATTCCTTCCAATTTAAACATTTTGAGGTCGCTTGGTAGAAATGAAAAATATGAGCAAATATTGATCCAAATGCTCCCAGGGCAATCCAAACGGAACAAAATGTCTCCTGCAGCTCATCTGAACAGATTTGGCTCGACCGCTCCTGCAGCTAGGACGGATAAGCAGCGTTAGCTGCTCACTGAGTCCGTTCGACTGCTGTGCGATTTCATGGAGTTTTTCCACAACTTTCGCCACTTCGTTCCTCGTTCGTATGCATCCTCGTAACAGCGCTTATGAAACTCTGAGACGATTGCTTCACACCGTTGAATGGTACAATCTCTTTTTTCTTTTCTGTGGACATCGATTGAGATCGTGTATTAATTGGGCAACGGTGCGGAGGAATTTTTTATTTTATTTGCAGAGTCTGGAAAATGTACTCAGCAGAGAAAGAGAGTCCTGCCTGTAGTGTGAGAGAATGCTGCAAACTGGCAGGGCAAACATACAAACCGCACACAGCCCAACCAGGGCCATATAAGCAGCTAATAGTAGGACAGAATACAAACAACTACACGTAGGAGAGAATACGAACAGCCAAAAGTAGGGGGGAAATACTCTGCAATAAAGGCAAATGCTAGTGGCCCCAGCAGAGGAGGAAAAAATAATAAACAAATGTAATAAAAATTAATCAGGAAACATGAGGGGAGAAAATACAGAGACAGAGGGAGAGACAGAGGTTGAGAGAAGGAAAGAGTTATAGAGAGAGACCGAGAAAATGTATGTGCGGTGTGAGTGTGCGTTTGTGTGTGTGTGTGTGTGTGTGTGTGTGTGTGTGTGAGTGTGTGTGTGTGTGCGTGTGAGTGTGTGTGCGTGCGTGCGAGCGAGTCTGAGCACATGTGAAGCTGTATGTGTGTGTGTGTGTGTGTGTGTGTGTGTGTGTGCGCGCGTGTGAGTGTGTGCGCGCGTGTGTGTGCGTGTGAGTGTGTGTGCGTGCGAGCGAGTGAATGTGAGTCTGAGCACATGTGAAGCTGTGTGTGTGTGTGTGTGTGTGTGTGAGTGTGTGTGAGTGTGTGTGCGTGCGTGCGAGCGAGTCTGAGCACATGTGAAGCTGTATGTGTGTGTGTGTGTGTGTGTGTGTGTGTGTGTGTGTGCGAGCGAGTGAATGCGAGTCTGAGCACATGTGATGCTGTATGTGTGTGTGTGTGTGTGTGTGTGTGTGTGTGTGTGTGCGCGTGCGCGTGTGCGCGCGCGTGAGTGTGTGTGCGTGTGAGTGTGTGTGCGTGTGTGTGCGTGTGAGTGTGTGTGAGTGTGTGTGCGTGCGAGCGAGTGAATGTGAGTAAAAGGGCAGTGGACCCTCTCACCTGGTTAATCGATGTCATGGGGAGGTTGAGCAGGCGGCTGGCGGTCTGCTGCATGAAGAAGGGATCCAGGATGCGGATCTGACTGGCCTTACCCAGCCAGAACTGTGGAGGGGGCTTCCAAAACCCTCTCCTCATCTGGTGGAGACGGGACAGGGTGGGGGAAGGAGGTGAGATGAGCCCGGTTGTGACAAACCCTCTCCAGCATCTCTAATTTCCCCACCCCAAAGCCAAATTCCCCATCTTCTACAAATTAAATAAACGCTGCAAGAGCAGAAGGGTCCAATGAATAGCGGTTTGGAGAGGCCTTGTGTTACATGTTTACTGTGAAACGGGGAGACGTAGTGTCATTGATGCGAAGCACCACTCTTACATAGCACTCCCACATTTCAGCGACTCCGGTGCTAATGGCTCCCCCTTGTGGAGAATATTCAGCCTGATAAACGAGAGATAGTGATTTACAAGCGTGGTCCATGAGGCTGCTCTGCATCTAAGCATTTCAGGACAGCTGTAAATGGTAAATGGCAGGCATTTATATAGCGCCTTTATCCAAAGCGCTGTACAATTGATGCTTCGCCATTCACCCATTCATACACACACACACACACCGACGGCGATTGGCTGCCATGCAAGGCGCCGACCAGCTCGTCAGGAGCATTTGGGGGTTAGGCGTCTTGCTCAGGGACACAGCCCGGGCGGGGGATCGAACCGGCAGCCCTCCGACTGCCAGACGACTGCTCTCACTGCCTGAGCCATGTCGCCATGCGGCTGTGATTGGTTGGCCTCCCTCAGAACCCCGCCCCCTTCCCAGAGGGCCGCTGCCCTGGGGGGAGAGCCGAGCGTACCCTCTTCTCGTCGTACAGGATCTCTTTGATCCAGCGCAGGTCCTGCTGTTTGAAGGGCACCAGCACCATCATGGTGTTGGGCTCGTTGTGGAAGTCGGGGTTGTCGGAGGCCGACTCCGGGTAGAAGAAGCGCATGGTGGTCTTGCTGCCGACGTCGCGCTCGTAGCCCCGCACGGGGGCGTTGTTCAGTCTGGGCGGGAGCAGAGAGAACCCCAAAAAACCCTCTGAATCGTGCGCTAGGCACAGCGGCTCGGCGTATACAACGTGTACGGATATCAAGTGTTAGCACCATTTTGTGTAGCATCTGGGTAAATCCATGGTAACTGCCATTACCAATGACATTGCGCATGCGTGTGGTAAACCAATATAGCTACACAATGGAGAGTGATGGGGTCATTTCATCCTGAATGTTAAAAGAACATGTCCACTCAGTGAGCACTTTATTAGATCTTTATTATACTTTATTTTTTATTTTTTTTACTAATCGGTCTTCCACTGCTGTAGCCTATCCACTTTTTGACGGTTTGACACGTTGTGTGTTCAGAGATGCTCTTCTGCATACCACGGTTGTAATGCATGGCTATTTACGCCTCTGTCACATTCCTGTCAGCTTCCACTGGTCTGGCCCTTCTCCTGAGTCTGACCTCTCTCATTAACAACGTGTTTTTGCCCATACAACTGCCGCTCAATCAATGTTTTTTTTGGTTTTTCGCACCATTCTCTGTAAACTCTAGAGACTGTTGTGCGTGAAAGTCCCAGGAGATCAGCCGTTTCTGAGATACTCAAACCACCCGGTCTGCCACCAACAATCATTCCAAGGTCACTTAGATCACACTTATTCCCCATTCTGAACCTCTTGACTACGTCTGCATATTTCCAGGGTTTTGCCGAGTGTGGCCTTGCCTGAAAATACTGTGGCCTCAAAATGTAGTACTCCATCACGCAAACATCCTGTAGGTTGGTTTCAACATGTCTAAACCATGCAATTTCAGGCATTTCATCAGTCATATGGAAAAAAACAAGAGCACTTCCATATCAATGTGCTTTCATAATACAAAACATTAACAACAACATTATTTGAGACAGTGGCCACTGTTGGTATCACGTGGAAAGTAAAATAAACCTGTTTTTACATTGAAAGTAATCTTTGCTATTTATTTTATGTGCAACAGCATGTGTCGAAACAATAAACAGCAACTTGGAAAAGATGGTACTGCTGTTAGACTGCAGTACAATACTAGTTTATTACATTGCTCCTTTCTACCTAATACTGCACTTGCGTCGAATTCCCGTTGATAATCTAATTTGTTAGATGCCACACAAGGTTGATGAAGACTACCCCCTTCGTAAAGAGGGTATATTCTAAAGTGAAACAGACAGTATCTGCATGCTAATCGTGCTATGAAAGCAGATCGGGAAATGAAACGCGTATGACAACATTTCATTTTTTGTTTAACCTGTTTTACCAGGCAGGGAACTAAGGGCAGAGGCAGAGAATGGGGAGAGGTCAAGGGCGAACAAAGGGGCAAAGAAAGGACATATAAATGCTTCAAAGGCATACGGGAACCATGTGAAAGACATTACCACCGATGGTATTATTGATAATATTCATAGCTGAAAGGGCAGCCAACAAAGAACTCCAGCAGTACAGGAAAGACCGAGACGGAAGCACTGGGCCAAGGACACTGTGGCTAAACTGTCTTCTAATTTGATTGTACGACAAATAAACACAGAAATAAACACTCAAATTAACCATGAGTCTTTGACAATAGAGATGTCGATGAAGGTGTACAATTAAATGGGGTATTAAAATGACCGGGTCGCGCATTACCTGATCACCACGTCGTACTTGTTTATCATGGCCCCGAGCGAGCTGTTCTTGATGCCGAAACCGTTTCCAATGACAACGCAGGTTCTGCATGGCAGGCTAGAGACAGGACAAGAGAAACGGAGACAAACTCATCACACTCATAAACCCCAGGAGAAAAGGAGCTCGCCGTGTTCTCCTGCTGCGGAGCGTCACGAGTTGGCCCACAAAACCCCCTTTTTTTTCACGCCTGGTTTCACTTCAGTTCCTTTAAGGAGATTGATGTGTCTGAGGCAAAACTTTTTTTTTCGGACATTCTTGCTATTTTTTCTTCCTGGTCCAGGGTGGATGACGCAATGGACTCACATACCTCTCGATGCGGTCTGGCATTCCGTAGTTAGCCACGATGGCTAAGACTTTCAGAAGATAGAACTCTGCAAAAGAACAGAGCACAAAGGTTTCTGGCTTGGGCAGTTTAAATAATTCCTCAGAGACAGAGAGATTGATAATTACATGTATACAGCGCTTTTCTGGACGCTCAAAGCGTTTACTGTGATGTGAGGGAAACTCGCCTCAACCACCACCAAGGCGTAGCCATCTGGGTGATGCACGGCTGCCATTTTGCGCCAGAATGCTCACCACACACCAGCTGAGGTGGAGAGGGAGAGAACAATATTTTTGCCAATTAAATCAGGGGATGATTAGGAGGGCAGGGTAAAAGAGCCAGGTTGGGAATTTAGCCAGGACACCGGGGAACCTCCTACTCTTTGCGAAGACTGTCATGGGATCTTTAATGTCCACAGTGAGTCAGAGCGTCCTGCTACCTTTCTAATTACGAACCGGCGCTGACGTCGCGTCCGCGTACGACAGCGGGACCGAGAAACGCAGCGCCGGTCGCTTCCAGCCCCGGACGGGCGGGAGAGAGAGAGAGAGCTACGGGAACGTGTGTGCAGCAGGACTGAGGGAACGCACGCGTGTTTAATAAAACTGTCAGCGTCGGGGGGCCTAGAGGCAGCGTCGTTCGGGGGGCCCCCCGAAATGAAACTTCACAGGAAGGCCGCGGACACTCACCGCTGCCCTTCACGCCGTAAGGCAGTGGCAGAGACGAAGACGAGGAGTCTTTCCAGAGGAAGTCTCCCAGCCGGAGGAACAGCTGCGCCCTTCTCGTCACGCTGGGTTAGCGAAGGGAGAAACAAGAGATTATATGCAATGTACCAAAGGACCATTTTTTCCACACGGCGATATGGAACTATGCAGTCAACATACTGCTCCAAATACCATTATACCCACATATATATTCAAATAAAGCAAGAATGCAGATTACCCGTTCAAGAGCTCCTGGGCTTAAACAATAACATGAAATTTTCAAGGACAATTTGAGGGAATGTATGCATCATTTGTGTGGAAAGGTTGAACATTTAGAAATTCTTTGAGACGTAGCATACCCCGTTTCTGTTCACAACACAACCCCAATGAAAACAGCCAAGCTGATGGTGTCAAGTCATGACATCCCACATCCTGCTTACAACGCAAAAAAAAGAAACTGAGCAGAGACGGGGGGGGGGGGAAGTGAATAATCGGGCACCAACACCTATGCAAGAGTTTGCTGGCATCGTCGGGCCCGATTACGTCCCTCTTTCCGCCGGACCGACGCCTTGTTTTCGCCGCTCTGCGGTTATGACCTGGTGTGCCAACGACGTCCGGGAGGGCCACGGGGAGCGAGGAAGGGCGGTGCCCGCCGCTTGTCAGACCCCTCGCCTTACACCCCGCTCCGAACAGGAAACGAGCGGTGGCGGTGGGTGGGGGAGGGGCGCGGCGGAGCTGTAATGTCTGAGTGCAGAGCGCTTGCAGCCAGCCAGCTCCACTGCTACTTTCTCAGTTCCAGGGAAATGGGCGAAATGTCATGCAAAAGCCAATGCAAATGCGAATGCGAAACAAACACCTTCTCTCTAGCCTCCTCACTTCTCCACTCCGACCACTTTTTAACCAGGTGCCGTCTTCCGATCCAATGCTTTTTAAACACGTTGCTGCGAACGTTGAGACATTCTCGAATGTAAACGGAAGCGAGTGAACTTGCAACCGGCGCATTCGCTTTTCTTATTAATGTGACAGGTTTCTCCCCCCTCTGCGTGACCCAAACTGTGTGAGGTAGGGCCAAAGCAACTTCCTCCCAGGGGTAGTACCGTCAGCCGTTCAGGACACAACATTTAACACCTCTTTTATGAGGCAGCACACAATTCAGCAGCTGTGGAATGTTCTAGATGCACAATAGTTATAGATTACCAATAAAAGTGTTATGAAAGTGTGGTAAATGATTGAGCAGCGCCTCGCAGATGGACACATTTCACGTCAGCCGCCGTTCTATACGAAAACTGGCCGTGCGAACAACTTGATTCTACTTCCAAAATCTTTTTTTTCCTACAACAGTGGAAAAACATGGGCCTAAACAGTATGTATGGAATAAGCACAAGAAAATGTTCAGTATTCACATTCAAATCAATTCCATTTTACTCAGAGACTACCTTTGAAAATGATGCTGTTGAAGTTCATGAACTCTCTGTTAGTTAATACTTAAACTATTACGCAGCTTTCACATGACAAGAATCAAACGCTGCATTCAACGCCAAGTGAGGCGGTGACAACATATGGGAAGAATCGAGCGCTGGCAGTTGTTGAAACTTCTGTCAACCATCCAGGAAACCGTTCGTTTGTTAAACTGTAACAAGCTGCCACAATGCGTGATAGTAGCAGGTTGGCTGCGGGTATAAAAGGCTAAATTGTGTACTCGCTTTGTGAAAACAAATATATTAGGTTTATATTGGGTTTAAGAAACTAACCAGGCTAACTCAGTTAGCCATGGAGCTTACTGGTATGCGAAATGGTTGGGCTCTGTGTGAGCGTACACTACGTCTGTGTCCTTCATTTAAAGCTGTGATGCGACTTGACACGCTAGGAAAGGTCAGCTTCAAACAAGGTCAAAGGTCAAAGTTCAAACAATTTGAACCCCGATGGCGCTCAACTTGGCTTTATTTTGCGCTGCCCGCTACGCCAGGCTTAGCCTTGCTGTCAAGTCGGGCTTCCACGCTCCCTCCATAGGAATTGAATGGCTTTAATGACACCGTGAGAGTTTTTGACACTGGTCGTGTGAAAGCAGCTTTCCTGTGCAAACATCTATAAATAATACATTTAAAAAAAAGAGGTAACATTTCATCGGATGTTAACGTGTCAGTAAAAAGGAACCAAAAGGCCCCCGCCGTGCCAGTTACGCTTGCTCTCCACCTCCAGGGCCACGGGCGCTGTTTATAACTCACTTAAAGCCGAGCGCCTCCCACTTCTTCGAGCCGTTCGTCCAGGTGCTGCAGGCCATTCTGCTGGGGGTGCGGGCCTTGCTGGTGCCTGCGTAGCTGGGAGACAAACAGGCGGCCGTCGCTGGAACGAAACGCACTCAAACCCAAAGCCCAAAGAGACGGCGGGGCTCGCCGAATCCATGGCATGGATTACCACTCGGTAACCGCTGGTTCACAAAGAGCCGATCTATATACAACGTGGAGCGAAGGTCACAGCTTACCCAGCCTTTATCTGACAGAAATGTTTTTATAAAACCACTATCATTACGTTCGCATCAGAAAAAACATATATATATTTTTTTTACATCCATTTTCACATAACAGAAAAAATGCCAGATAATATACACTCAGTGAGCACTTTAGTAGGTATTTGACTTCTTTTTTTAGACTTCTGCTGCTGTAGCCTAACCACATTTATGATGCGAGTTATGATGCGTTGTGTATTTAGAGATGCTCTCTGTAATGTGCGGTTATTTGCATTACTGTCACCTTCCTGTCAGCTTTGACCAGTCTGGCCATTCTGCTCTGACGTCTCTCATTGAAGGCGCATTTCTGCCTGCAGAACTGCTGCTCACTGGATTGTTTTGGGCACCATTCTTTGCAAACTGTAGAGACCAGTGTGCAGTTCCTGAGATACTCAAACCACCCTGTCTGCCATCAACAATCATTCCACGGTCAAAGTCGCCTAGATCACATTTTTCCCCATTCTGATGGTTGATGTGAACATTAACTGAAGCTCCTGACCCGTATCTACATGATTGTGTGCACTGCACTACTGCCACACAATTGGCTGATTAGATAATTGCATGAATAGGTTGGTGTAATAAAGTAAAAATGTGCTCGGTGAGTAGTTGCTATAACACTGGCAGCAGAGCTCAGAAATTAATCAACAACAGGTCCGCCTGAACAAAAAAAAACAATGGCACTATTAGACAGCTATGAAAGCCAACGGGAAGGGGAGTGTCCATTTTAAATGGGACAGCGACCACATCCTCATTCTCATGACATGCCTTCTGGCCCTGAATGAGGCAGGCCCGCTCCATTAGCACCGTCCACTCAGAAGGCTCGGAGCGCTGGTGCACGGTAAACCAGGAGAGCAGATGGACTGAAGCACAGAGTCACCTCTGGTGCCTGTTACTGGGCTTAAAGAGCCCGGCCACGCTAAAATCGACATTGGAACTGAGGACGTGCTGGAGATTTTTTTTTTGTTGTTGTTGCAGAAGCAAGTTTAATTTGTATTCACGTCGATTAATATTTACCGTCCGCATGCATGTCTTTTGAGACGCTCTTAGTCAGTTCATAATGGAAACCTTGAAGCTGAAATGATCTCATATGCGGCTAGTACACTGAGAACACACACAGTCGAGAGCCATGGTGGCGCCACTTGAGACACGTTTTTATTTCTGGCTGTGGCTAAAATTGCCACCACTAACAACTACTCTACAAACAAAATGAAGTTAGCGATACAATTTTACTTAAAACTATCTCTCTGATTAATTTCAATGTCCCTGCTAGGAAGTCAGGTATTTTCCAGCAGGAATTCCACACAAATTCCACACAGGAATGGTTAGGTGAAAACACCACCCATGTTCTGCAATGGCCATCTCAGTCTCCAGACTTAAATCCCATCAAAAACCATAAGTGCAAATTCAGGGATATCAATGATTCTGAAAAGTTCTGCAGGAATAGTCAGAAATCTCTCCAAATGTATTCTCTATCCTCATCACCCATTATAGAAAAATACAGACAGCATTCATCTTTGCCAGCCAGGGGTATTTGCACAAAGTATTAAACCAGGGGTGCCAATAATTTTGGTTTTCAGAAAATATAGATTACTTTGCCTAATAAAAAGCATTAAAACATGAGGGTAAATGTATTGAAATAAAAGTATATCGTGTTCCTATATGTTTGAACATAACGCATAGATTAGTATCATATCGTGACATTCAGTCCTAGGTCCCTCCGGTCCCAACGGAGTACAAACCAGCCATTATAGTCTGCAACAGGTGTAGCCACGCTGAAGAACAGTCTCGGCACAAACAGATGTCCTCTCTCCCTTCTCTTAGTAGTTTATCAGGTTTATTTTGAACAGAAAGAGAACCGTGTGGAGTCGTGGCGGGCCTTACCTCTGGAGGAAGACGTGGGAGATGTAGAACGAGATGAAGAACAGCAGCACAGTTATCAGTCTGACGGACCATGCTGTGGGCCAGAACCAGAGCACACACACACGTTCAGCGTTAGCGCTAACTACGACCCGTTAGCCATATGGGCTACCTCCCAAGCTTTCTCCCTGTCAAGCTTTCACCCAGGGAGGGTTTCTGTGGCAGTACAATTCCATAAATAAATCAATTAAGAGTGATATAATTGCGGTCAATTGTGATTGATTTATTGCTGTGTTAACCGTGTGTGGTTTGCTAACCTTGATGCAAACTGGAGGTGGAGAACAAAAGACATTTTGTGGAGTTTTTTTCCCCTCATTAATTTTTGTCCACCAACAAAAGGGTGATAATTTATGAGGCCACTTCTTAGGCAAACACAATTCTGTACCATAATCATCTCAATGAATCATTTAATTTCCACAGAGCCTTCCTATCCACACCAGGGCTGGTAGGAGGTGAGGCATTTCACAGTTAAGACCCAGAATTGCCTCAACAGGTGTACTAGATCAGAACAAAAGCTCGTGCCCACACCAGGTCCTTTTGAAAAACATCGGACACACCTGTTTCCTGGAAAAAACACCCACGTTGCATCAACAAGCTCTTTGACTAGCTCATTTGTGCAAGTGGTTGTTTTTCTTTTTAGCACGGGTAAGGGTACCTACACTGATGCCTTCACGAATGATAATATGCAGCTCACAGCACATGTTAAATAATAAATAATAAATAATACATATAAAAAGTCAGAAGTGTATTAATCATCAACCACGCTGGTACAGGAAAGTTTTCCACAAACCTTTTGCCGAGGGTGAGCATGCATCTACCATTCTCTTTAAAAAAAAAAATATATATATAAGAATCTTTGCCAAGAGTGCAGTTACACGTAAATCAATAAAATGTAATACTGAGCTTCAGAGATGCAGTCCACCTGCAGTGTTGGGGCAGAACCGGAAAGCATGAGGTCATTTTCATTAGCATTTGTACACCGTTTGCGTGTGGTGTTCGCCCGCGGTAACAGCTTAAATTACATCACAGGAGAGAGGAGCCATGCAACTGCAAACTGATTCAGAATGTCTAACACAGGCAGGAGGCATTTTGGAAAAAACGTGCAGAACTTGTGTTTGATTAGACTGCTTAGACAAAGGATCGAACGATGCAGCCAGGGCAGTACGCCACACTAGGGGGGACAGCCCGTTGCCTAGCGGCTATGATACACGGCTGGGAAGGTCGGTGGTTCACACTCGAGTGTAGCCACAATAAGATCTGCACAGCAGTTGGGTCCTTGAGCAGGGCCCTTAACCCCACATTGCACCAGAGGGGATCACGTCACGTTGGATAAATGTATCGGCAAATTAAATAGCTAATTATCATCACACTGCACTACACTGGTACCACTGGCCAAGTCTAGCGCAGGTGTTCTGTGGTGGTTGAGACAGCCTTCTAGACAGGCACCACAAGTTAAAGAATGTAGGCGCAGTTATGTGCCAAGGACTTTCACCACGCACTGAAATGTACACTGCAATTACGAATCTGATGAATTACCCCGCCCATCTGTGTACAGTCTCTTTGTTTGAGGGATGTTCAGGTTAAACTTCCCCATAACATTACACTGCCTACATTTCAATATCAGCAAAAAAAAAAAAAAAAAAAAAAGTTAATAGATCACCAGAGCTATAAAAGTTTACTTTCAAGCATTTAAGATTCAACATCATATTCATCGGTCAAAAATGAGGAGCATTTCAATATGAACCTTGAATTTCACTCAAACACATTTATCACATGGACTTTTTGGCATTTGGCAGACACTCTTACTCATAAATGCCAACCGCGTACCATCATAGGTGTACAGGCTGTAGGTTTAACTATTAACCCTTTCAGTCCCATAGGGCACTCAAAATGACTGCTATGCTATATTTCAGCTCTATTAAAACCCTACTACATTTTCTCAATTTTCTCAACCGAAGCCAAAAGCCCTTGGGATTTGGGTGGACCCACTTCATATCGGGCTCAGGACTGAAAGGGTTAGCCATTAAATTACAGTGCCCCTACCCCACCCTGAGGGCGTAACACAATTACTTCCTGTGCCCCTTGCGACAGACCTACGACACAATGGGACAGTGGAAAAGCCCTTGTGATGCCCCCTCGGCGAATGAAACCTCGGCAGTCGATTGGGGTGGCCGAGGCAGTGCTGTATGATGGGACTAAACTGGCAGGTGCGCTGGACGAGCTGGGTGCGGGACGGATCAAATTTTCGCCAGCGGGGCATGCGCTTGGACAGATGAAGCTGAAACCTCATCAGTTTTTCAGAACAGCAAGCTAATGTTGAATGTCACGGGGATCATATTTGACGCGGTGTTACAATGTTATACTGTGCGCTCGCACAGGCTTGCAGGGAGCCGTTTAGTGGTTATAGTAAGAGATTTAAAATCTTTTTCTCTGCCTCCAGAGACACGCTCTGTTACTCGTTTCATTCATCCAAGTAAGGAAGTAAGTAAATACATGACAGAAAAAAGTAACCACAAAGCTGCAAAATAGGGAAGAACTGGGGGGAAATTGGAGCACAGCGCACACTCTAGCTTCCAGTGCTTTAATAACCACTAACTCGCTGAACACACCACCACCGGTACTAAACTGAGGCGGTAGGCAGGCTAGCAACAGATAGAGTGTCCAATGATAATCACCACCCTTCAGCACCGGGGGGTGTTTACATTGTTAGTTGGCAAGGTGATAAGCTGGAGTAACTGAACAACAGCGTGTCTTTTCTTCGGTAAATGCCTCAGGTGTACGGTATGCATTACTTTCGGCAGGCCACTTATTGCAGGTTGCTCTAGATAAAAGCACATGCCAAATAATGATGATGTAATGTAATGCCACCAGGGAACGTGGAGCAAGAGAGGTACCAGGTTAATCATGGAAGCAGGTTGTTATTTAGCCTGCCAGACACATTTCAAATCCCATATAAGGCTGTTAAATAGAGGAAATCAAAAATAAAAATAAAATTAGATAAAACACTGAATCAATGTCACATCAATATCGGTTTAAATCTGTAAATATAAAATAACTGCAGTTCTTTCGAATGACCATAAATGCTAGAGATGGGTCCACATACAGTGGACAACACAAGACTGAGGACACTACCAGGACTTGATGTTGCGTGATGTTTGGCCTTTCCCCTCTTTAACTGTTCCCACAGACACTGGATCGAGTTCGGGTCTGGTAACTGTGGAGGGAATGCCTTCCCCTACGACCTCCCACTGCTTTCAATGACACATTCATGAAAAAGAAGTGTACTGGGAGTATCATGACCGCATTATTCCTGGATTAAATAATGAAAACAACCAGGACTCGGTAGTGTCCGTCAATGAGATTGGTTGGTACCACTGCATACGCCCGCGTCCCACAGAAAAACACACGCGAACCGTTAAAACCCAAGTGCATAAGCGACGTTGTTTAAGTTCTTACTTTTCGCCGTCTTGAGAGACATCTTCACATGCTCCATCGCGCTCTCATCTCTGAACTGCACATGGCGTTACCCTGCGGAGGGAAGGAGGGATGGAGGGATGGAGGGAGGGGAGGTGGAATATCATCACTCAGGTCAACGCCCCAGCCTCGTCTTTGTCCTTCCTCCCATTGTCGTGCTCAGGTAGCCGTCGGGGCAGTAAAATTAAAAACTCAAGCCGGGACACGTGCCAAGCTGCAACGGCACCGTGATGACGGGCTATTCTAGACGCTTTTCCTCCCCAAAAACAAAAAAATACAAAAAAAAACAAAGGGAAAAAAAGAAGAAAAGGAAACCGGACTTGAAAACAGAGGTAAAAACAAGCGGCCAGTCGTTGTGTCCTCACGCCCTCATACACGCCGTAGCGCGATCCGCCGGCTTTAAATAACACATCGGGAAGAGCCTGGATCAGGCGGGATTACCGTGCCGCTGATGTCATAGGTAGCCACGGAC
The DNA here is from genome assembly GCF_963514075.1 of Conger conger. Lineage (NCBI taxonomy): Eukaryota > Metazoa > Chordata > Actinopteri > Anguilliformes > Congridae > Conger > Conger conger. Next base: position 55,182,749 of record NC_083766.1, read on the forward strand.
AACGGGCTGCGATTACCACACCCGTTCAGGGGGTTTCCCCGCCGACTCCGCACTGGTTCAAACTTGAACAAAATGACTTGCCTTACTATTATAACTATACTAACTACTGTTAATTATAGGCTCTTAAGCTGAAATGACACACTTATGTGGAAAGGTAACCTCAGGTAAGGTATTTTCTTTTGTGATTAGTATTTTTTTATTTTACTGTGTGTTTTGTATCTGAGATGAACATCCTGGTTTGAACTTTTTTTTTTTTTATAGATAAATGAAATATTGACAACTACCAAGATTGGGGACATTGTGTTTGCAAGGACGCAGGGACCTATATCTCTCTTCACACCTGACTACACAATGAAAGTCAATTCATCGGAAACCAGTTGGGACCAGACGACCCCAGCTTTATGCATCTCTCCGGGAAGTCAATTCAGGGCTCCAGTGCCGCTTCTACACGGACAGCACCTCACCATTCCTTGAGCCAGCACTGCATGCAGACACAGTAAGACTAAACAAACATTCCAGGCGTAGCCAGTGTTTAACTTAGTCTTAACCCATACGGTCAATCTGTGTTTCTATTTGTCTTTGTCTTATTAGTTGAATGAATTCCGTTAGCTGTATATACTCAGTAAATCAGTTTGCGCATATGTATAGCGTGAAACCACACATGTAGCCTCTCTCTCTTCTTGCAGCTAACTCTAACACTCCCGCTCACGACTCATAATTGGAGGCATACGTGAGGATGATTCAGTCAGAATTAATTATTCAGTCTTAATTATTCCTAACTCGCAGTCCACACATAGCATGCAGGGGAGTGTCCCCTACAACGCCACAGTTCAGTGAGCTCGAAAAAGGAGCTTGAAAAACGCTCCAAAAGCTAACATGCAAGAAAAGAAAACGTGGTAGCCGGTTAAGATGAACAAGGGACATTTGGCTCTTAACCACTGCAGGTGGTACGCTTGCTAACAGAAGGCTACTGTAGCGGCTTCGCGTAGGTGGATAATGTGAATGTGAATAATGCAGTTGCGCCATGGAGTGTGATGTAAGGGTACCTTACTACAATCTCTGTGCGTTTCTACTAGCCACAGTGGAGCACGGGGTTTAACCTCAGCCTAAGCCAGTCCTGAACAAGCACAAAATACGATGGAACCTTCCGCTAAAGTTTAAACATCCTTATGAAAACCTCCGGGGGCAGACTCCGATGGATGGGTGAGTAAACATAATTAAAGAGGCCTCTCACATGTTGGTCTGTGTGCAAGGTTCAAACGCGTGCCATTTTATACCTGTTCCTGAGGTCATCTCCATCTCGGGACCGTGGGCTCCTCTTTTCACAGTGGTTCCCTCCCTGCAGATTAAACACAGGAAAGTTTTACAGCGTTAGTTCAGACAATGAGACTCTTTCTCCGAAGGAGTCACGGGGTGCAGATTTGCAAAGGAAATAACGTCCGTGCTGTGTGCCCTGTAACAAAATGCTGATTTTCTGATTTGTAGATTGCAGTAGGAGAATGCGCAGTTACGCAGAAGGATAAAATACACACACCCAGAATACGCAGAAAGAGAGAGCACATAAATATTCACTAATACCACATGAAAACTAAAATACAAATAGATTAGAAGCACTGTTGTTTGGCACCATACAATTTTCTACATGGAAGCCATTGTACAGATGACTATTTTTTGACCAAAACACGTCCAAAGTAGACTGATTCAAGAAAAAAGAGCACTTAGATGGCAAACAGACAAAAAAATTTCCTCATCTGAATAAATCCACAAACAAACAACAACAAAAAAAAGTGGTTTCGCAAAATGAACTGCAACAGAACTTTGGCATTTCCATATTACTACTGTATATCACTGGCCTGGTAGCTGGGCGGATACTTGCTCAAAGGGTTCACACTTCACTGTGAAGATTGACCATCAAGGAATCAGAGCGCGGAGCCCTTAACGAGTAGGCATGCGACAGCTGACCGACCTACAGAGAACAGGAAAGTGAGAGCCGAGCAGAGTTTAAAAATGTTAGGACCGCAAAACAGACAGGCGGCCCCCCCCCATTCCTGCTCCCCCTCCGTTCCCAGAACCCACCTGGACGAGCAGCGGGGGGGGGGCCAATCCGACGGGCCCCCGGCTCCAGAACAGCACACCTGCAGAGCGGCACTCTCCAGACGAGCTGGGAACTCAACAACACCACTGCTCAGTAAAAAGCAACAGTAACGACCGTAGGCTACTACATTTGCATTAATCCATACCAATGCAAAGACTTGGTTGTTAAGATCTAGCAAGGAAGAGACTTAAACAAAAGAGATCGTTAGTGTCAGCAGACTGACAGCAGGTGATCACGAGCTGGCTCATTAAACCATCGTAGACCATGTGACTTCCCATGTTAAAAGCCCGTTCAGTAGTTTCCCCCCATAAAGATAACTGCAGAAAGATATTGGCAGTTTGACTGCTGTCATATTTGAAAATGTTTAACAGCATTATGGACCTGCTCATCAGCTCCCGGTTGGCTTACACAAGGCCCAATAGGAAGGGCAAGCAGAGCTCTGTGGAGGATGCGAACACAGAGCAAACCTTTGTCTGTTAACTGGGAAGATTCAGCAGTCTTTCTGCAGGCAGTTTAGGACAGGGATTTCAAACTCGAGTCCTGGAGGACTGCTGTATCTGCTGGTTTTTGAATGATGTTCCTGCACTTAAGTGTTTAAGTTAAGTCCTGGATTGGATAAAGAGTCTGCACATGTCGTTTCCAAGGCTTAACCTGGCTGCTGGTGAGAAAAGAAATGGCCCTAAAAAACCGGACTTTCAGAGCCCTGGTTTAGAGAATGAGCTGCATTCTGTCCTGCTCACAGAATGAAGGGTGTATGGGGTGTCTCGGTGGCGCAGCCTGTAGAGCACTGACCGCATGCTCATTGTGAGCCACGACGTCGGCGGTTCGAATCGTCCGACATTTGTCGCATGTCTTCCCCTCTCTCTCGCTCCCGTTCTTCCTGTCTCTCTATACTATATACTGTCCAATAAAGCTGAAAAAGGCCTAAAAATAAAATTAAAAAAAGAATGAAGGGTGTATAACAGAATACCATGGTATTTTGACCACACTGCCAGAAATGTATGTTTTATGTTTGTATACACTTTACTAGATAGAGCTGTACACCTTTTTGTCAATGCAAGTACCCAATCAGCCCCTATGGCAGCAACTAAATAAATAAAAGCATGCAGACCTGGTCAAGAGGTTCAGCTGTTGTTCAGACCAAATGGGGAAGAAATGGGATCGACGTGACTTTGACCGTGGAATGATTGTTGGTGCCAGACAGGGTGGTTGGAGTAGCTCAGAAACTGCTGAACTCCTTGGTTTTTCACTCACAACAGTCTCTAGAGTTTACAGAGAATGGTGCCAAAAAAAAAAACATCCAGTGAGCAGCCTTTCCAGTTCACATTTCTAAAGCTCCCTTAAACTTAATACCCGTTTTCACCACATTTAGCAGCAATAATTTCAACCAAACTTCCTATAATTCCATATGAGTCTCTCATCACTGTTTGAGACCATTTTTAGCCCATTCTTCTTTGTACATTTTTACATTACATTTCTGTCAGTTGACAGACGCTTTTAATCCAAAGCGAAAAGCTTTTAATACAAGTGCATAGGTTCTTCCACAAGTTAAAGTATCACATCCATAACTAGTAAAATACACATGAAGTGTTGTTCTAAACCTATAGTCATCATAAGTGCAATTATTATTATTATTATTATTTTAGACAAGAGGGACAGCTGTGGCCTGCCAGCCAGTGAAAACAATAGCCTAATTCAATAGCCTAGCTCACCTGAGAGAAATAAACACATAACCCAGTTTCATTGTAATCTAAATAAACACCACTACTAACTAACAAACAAACAAACAAACAAACAAACAGCAGAACAACACTATAGTAACAACTAAACTTAATTAGAAACAGCACAAACAAATGATACTTAACTCATCCAGGAGAAAATGCCAGCCCAGCCCACTGGAGAACACTAATGAACTGATTTAATTGAGACAAACTGGTTGGTTTTGAGAGGATTAACTTCTTGTTCCGGATGAGTGAGTAGCATGAGTCATTACATTACATTGTTGGCATTTGGCAGATGCTCTTATCCAGAGTGACGTACAGTTAATTAAACTAAGCAGGAGACAATCCTCCCCTAGAGCAATGATTAAAGGCAATGGCTGTGTGGATCTTATTGTGGCTACACCGGGATTAGAACCACCGACCGTGCGTGTCCCAGTCATTTACCTTAACCACAACAATACAGGCCGCCCCATAGTCAACTGGAGCTTCCTCAGCCAACGGTTCGGTTCCTCCTCAACATCGCTCTTCCCAGCCTGCTACAGCAGATGACCACACTCTCCAACCCTGGCTCAGTTCACCACCCTGTAGACTCGGTCTCGAACACGACCGTGTGCTCAGGAGGAACTCCTCCGCCTATTTCTCATCTCTCCCCGCCCTTCTCTCATACTCCCATTTCCTTCAGTGATAGAGGACACGTAGATCTACCCCCGCTTCATTTTGCTTAACAGGCAAGCAAAATTCAAGGAGAAAGGTTAAGTGCCCGGGCATTGGCACAGCTGCAGCACCCTACATAGGAATGAAGGGCAACCACCTAATTGCACGCCCAGTCCCATGAACACCTCTCTCCACGCCTCTTTGTGAATCACTGTATCTGTATCTGTATCTCACTCTATATCTATCTACAGTCCATCTAACTCTCTGAAAATTCATCTGTAGCTCTAGCGGTAGCTCTCTGTGTTGTATGTGTATCGGTCTCTGTATATATCTCTCTCACTCCCTCAATATAAAATTGTCTCAGTGTACATACTGTGAGACCTGGGGGCTAGGAGGAGTTTTATGCAGGCTAATGTGGAACAGGACGTGGTACTGGTTTTGTCTTTATGATTCCTGTTGACATGGATAAAAGGTCACAGTGGTATGGGATATGGGAACGAATATATTGTTTGTTTTTGTACATTCATTTGCACCCACGTCAGCACTTCATTAATTTAGGATCGTGGACAACCAAATTTAACTTGGTATCATGCCAATAAAGGTACGTTAATAAAGGCATGCGAGTACTAAATGGTCAAAAAAGTCTCTGACTTTCTCTGCACACAAGCACAATTCTTTTTTGTTTCATTTGTACCTAGCATAGCACTTAAATCTGATTAATTGTCCAAAAATCAATGAACTAAATAATGTGCCAATAAATATGTGATTATAACGGTGTGTGTGTGTGTGTGTGTGTGTGTGTGTGTGTGTGTGTGTGTGTGTGTGTGTGGAACTGCACACACAGGATGATGCACCAAGGGGAAGTGTGAAAATCGTCTCATCTCCTCACACCAGACACACCCAGCCATTACTTTTGTTCTTTTTCAGTTAACTGAAACTCATTGAGATGATAAATCTTTCTCTTAACCATGACCTGGCCAAGACCAGCAACAGCTCATGCCACACAATGGCAGACAGACAATATAAATTTGACCACCATCTCCTATGCCACCACCACGTCATAAATGTATTTTTATATCCTCAAGTGTAAGCTGCAGTTTCTAACACACAAACTTTGTCCTCCATCTGCTGTGGCCTCAACCGTCTCCTCTCTTGGTTCAGCCTCTTATATCCAGTGATAACATCTCCCATGCTCGTTAATGCATGGGAACAACTCCAGTCTCCCAGGATGGTAACACACAAGAGTACCCAGATCCCCCGTGTCATTACTGATAACTAAGTCTCCATCTCTGAGGACATAATGCCTGATCCTCAAGGCTTTATTAGTTACATGACAAAGATCAGTTCACTTCAGAGCACAAGATCCACAGAGTCAGAGATGCAAAAGGTACTTTATTGGGCGATCAAATGAACAGCAAAACCTGGAACTGGACATTTTTTTTGGTTTTCATTTGCACTTAATTTATTTGTAATATTTATAAGTGTGTTAATAAAGGTGTGTATACTAAAAGGTCGAAAATAGTCTTTCTGATATTCTCTGCATTTTGGGATTTCAAGGAAACCAACCTGGACGGATCAATTCAGTTGATTACATCCTCTTTTTTCCCCCGCAGACATGTAAGCCCAAGGTTTCGTAAATCGCGCTGCGAAACCAAAAAAACCCGTTGGATTTCCATGAACAGAAACGACCGCATGAGTCAGATCGGCTACTTGTCTGGGTCTACATTTTTTTAAGGACTACATGCACTGGAGTCATTCCCCATTACTGTACTGTATTAGTGGCACACTTTGTCCCATTACTCAACCTCATCTGGAGAGCTCTGGCCAAACAATGTGGGTTTTGACTGCGCGAGCAAAGCCCTGCACTGTGAAGGCTGGAGTGGTGTCCAAGCTTGTGGTAGTTTAAGATGGCGGCCACATAAAGGGCTCCTTACAGCCAGCCGTTAAGGCACTCCTCGTGACCCCCCCGACGGCGTTTCCCGCGGGCCCTGCAAAAGAGCGCTTCGTGCGCGCTCACTTCCGCCTCGACCGCGAAGAACCACCCCGCTGTATGACCGCTTCAAGCTGACAGGAAGGCGACGGTAACCCAAATAACCACGTGTTACCACAGGGGCATGCAGATCTCTGAGCACACAGGTTGAGCGCTGAAGTGGATGGACTACAGCAGCAGAACATGAATGAGTGCAGAGCTGTAAATAAATAACGGAGTGCCCATTGAGTGCATACATACCTGTCCTACACTAAGTGGGCTGTGTGAGCGCTTTGCGTCAGTTTGCGTGTGTATTGGCCGCCTTCTGGGTTACACAGAAAAATGAGCAGGCCGACCAGCACGCTGTCAAATGCACAGGAGTGAAAGCAAGACAGGTAACCGCCATACAATGTAAAGACAGGAACAGGGGCGGTTAACCTTGAGTGAACTTCTTCAATGCTCAGAGCATAAACTCTTTTAATTTATTTAACTCTTTATCTTTTTTATCAACCAGGAAGAAACGCAAATTCACGCCATTTTATACAGCTACAGCACAGCTTCAGTTTGCCTGGCAGGGCACCTGGAACACTGAAAATGGAGAAACGTGCTTGTAACAATTACAGAAACTGAAAATGAGCAGTTCTCAGTTTTCCAGTTCTCAACTAACATAAAAGAATGAATATGAATGAATAAATGAATCAAATAGAATGCAAATAAAAAGTAAGTAGATAAAAATGTACTCATTTTATTTATTTGTGACATTGCTTTCTAAGGAAACAAAATGCCTCCTCTGCCTTTAACCCACCCTAATTACTTACAGTAGAAGCAGTGGGCAGCCATAGTGGAGCACACAGGGACCAACTCCAGTTCTGAGGCCAGTGCCTTGGTGAAGTGCAAACGGCAGGAGCGCACCAAGGGGAAATTTAGACTCTCCAATTAACCTGCATGTCTTTGGACTTCAAGTGAATGAACGGACGGATGAGCCTTACCTCTTTCCCCCACCGCAATGCGATTCGCTATGAAATGAGCTGGTGAGACTGGCCTGACACCTGAACCAGCCTCCTCCACCGACCCACCGCGTCTCCACCGTCTCCCCTCGCTCCCTCTCCACGAGGCCTGGCTTCTGAATGCCTCATTCAGGGCCCCGTTAACCACCTCCACATGCTGCCGCTCCACGAGGAACTCTTCCTCTAAACAACAGGTACGGCCCTCTCCGCGCGGCCAGCGTCGCCGAGGAGAACAGTGCGCCCGTTATGGCGGGCCTGGCGCCGCTCCAAACCTCCTGGAGGGGTTGGGCCGGGGGGTTTCGGGGGGCTAGGGACGGGGCACGCTCGGCTGCCTCACTGGGGCCCCCGTCCCGGACTCAGCGGGGTCCCCTTGCTGGAAGACCTCAGCTTCACGCTTTTAAAAAGCAGCCACAGCATAAAACAGATCATCCCTTTCAAAATTCAACAGCAAAATATCAACAGCACCTTGATGAACAGAAGATCCCATTTCAGAGTTGGGGATACGGAATCAGTTGAACAGAGATACAAAGCCTACTGCCTCACATTTGAAATTCAAGCCAAGTGCAAGAGATTTGGCTGATGTCACTCAAACGCTATGGGCTTGGAAGCTGACAGGTGCAGAATGCTTTTCCTATATTGAATTACGGTCAGCAAAATAAATTGCTCAGTTGAGGGAATCAACGTAGGCAGAAAAGTACAGTAGCTCTTGACACACACCGCTAAGAAAAACGTTTATTTCCCCCCCCCCCCCCAAATGGATTTATGGGAAGTTATAACTGTGTTTGCAGCTGAGTTCACCTCCCTGTGGCGGGCATCGCTATAGGGCGATGTGCCACCGGCGACTGCATGGCCCAGGGTATGGGAGGGCTCGGTCGGTCAGAGATCTGCATTCAACGTTTTCGAGAGTGCTCTGTGAACTGCATGCTAAAGTCAAATATGAAAGGTCTTCCTCTGACTCCACCATATGAATGCTTAGCCAGACTCTGCAGAACGATAAGAAGACGCTGGCTTTTTGTACGGGTCTACAATCAGCCCCAGGAACTGTACAGTGAACTCTGTACAGTGAATTATATTGCTGGCTGGTGCCTTGCATGGCAGCAAATCGCTGTTGGTGTGTGAATATGTGTACATGAATGGGTGAATGAGAAGCATCAATTATGAAGTGCTTTGGATAAAGGCGCTATATAAATTCCAACCATTTACCATACATTGACTGATATGTGAAAGCACAAAACCGAATGATACAAAAAAAAGCAGAATACATGCAACAAAATAAAAAACTAATTCACAACTCAGAAATACATGACGAATCTTGACGGAATTTTCAACTTGACGGTTCTGATTATGACCCCATCAGTCACAATTAAATTTCTTGTTTAACAACGGGATGCAAGAGGACAGAAGAAAATGAGCCACTCTGGAGAAAGTGGCACCGCTGGCAGTCTTGGCAGTTTTAAACGGTATCGCGTTATTGTACATCTGTTTCCCCTCTGAAACTGTATCAGTTCAAGCCCCTCCATTTTCACTTACAAAAAGGCAACGGGTTAATGTTGAACATACACTTCCCGACACACTGCTCATAGCCCATTCACCTGTAAACATGGTTACAACATGACTGCCAAACAATGGGTCCGAAGAACACATGGAACCAAAGCGGAAATAATTCTTCTGTACAATTAATAAAAATGAAGAACTAATTTAGTAATATTTACCAAAAATCACTGTTATCGTTTATCAAAAATTTCTAAAAACTGCATTACTACGCAGTGTAATGCAAATAAAGCCAAGCAAACAGATTAAAAACAGAAGCGTTAGTATTCCTGAACAAGGCCAAATATTTAAATAAATTAATTTAAACTGATTATCACCAAAAATGCAAGTGAGGCTAGTGACTGAAAAAACAAAATCTTAAACTGTTCCTTGACAATGATTTTCTCTTATGATAATGGAAGCTACAATTTGTAAAGCTAGAATCTATTCACAGTCAATCAATGGCACTAACATTTGATTTGATTTGTGTGTGTCCATATGGGCTAGGGTGTCTGCACAGGGAGGTAGCCACATTTAATGAGCAAACAGAGCGGTATATTGAGAATTTGGCACCAGGGTAACGTTAGCTCAGGAGGTAGAAGGTTGCCTTATTTACAAAATGGGTAATACTACTGTCACATCACTCAATGCAAATATAGTCTTTGGGAGACAACATAAATTGAGTATTTCAAAGAATGTATGTACAGAATAATGTGACAGGACTGGAATATGTACACATTAGTCCCACCCAAATAGCAATAATACATTTTTTATATACTCCACGAAGTGATGCTTGGTCTTCTTGGTTATTTTGAAGCGACTCAGGCCGACTCATTGCATTACCATAGTTGTTTGTCTGTGGTGCACCTACATCAGTGGTTTGTATGTGTTCGTATTAGTTTTTTTTTTTTTTACAGCTTTAAATATGGGGAACGTTAAACATGGTTAGTAGAAGTGGCTAGAGTCAGTTTCTCTTAACAGCTACTACTGGAAGTAACATGGCACCACAGCAAAAAAAAAAAAATAATAATAATAATAATAAATATAGCTGCAAGCAGCAATGAGCGGGCCCAAGCACCATGGGCGCAGCCGCCTTGGTGGCATAGTTGTGCCAATGACATGATTAACAATATGTACACACTTGGAAATAATCACCTTCCTGTGCAACGTATAGTGTGCAAAGGAATTCCCCATTGATCAATGAAGGTGTTGGTGCCGCTATTGGAATGTGTAAAACTATGATATAAGCCTCACTTCCTGTTGCCAGATGGTAGCGCTATAACATTGAGCTGTTTATGGTATATGGATTTGATTACACTCCAAAAATAAACATATTTCTACATTTTCAGCCACATCGGAAGATGTCGAGTAAAATTGAAGCCACTTCCTGTTGCCACATGGTGACGTTATAACATCAAGCCATTTATGGTATATGGACTTGATTACACTTCAATATTAAACATATTTCTAAATTCTAAGCCACATCGGAAGATCCATCCATCCATCCATCCATTATCTGAACCCGCTTATCCTGATCAGGGTCGCAGGGGGGCTGGAGCCTATCCCAGCATACATTGGGCGAAAGGCAGGAATACACCCTGGACAGGTCGCCAGTCTATCACAGGGCACACACACCATTCACTCACACACTCATACCTACGGGCAATTTAGACTCTCCAATCAGCCTAACGTGCATGTCTTTGGACTGTGGGAGGAAACCGGAGTACCCGGAGGAAACCCACGCAGACACGGGGAGAACATGCAAACTCCGCACAGAGAGGCCCTGGCCGACGGGGATTCGAACCCAGGACCTCCTTGCTGTGAGGCGGCAGTGCTACCCACTGCACCATCCGTGCCGCCCTGTACATCGGAAGATGTAGAGTGAAATTAAGGACACTTCCTGTTGCCAGATGGTGGCGCTATAACATTGAGCCGTTTTTGCGATATGGAAGTGATTACATTCCAACAACGAACATATATGTGAAATATCAGCCAGATCAAACAAGAATGAAATTACGGCCACTTCCTGTTGGCGTGGCGAGACATAAAATTGTACGCCTCGCCATGGCCATACCGTTTGAGATATCAGATAACATTGACCCGTTCTTGGCATATCGATGTGATTACACTCCAACAATGAACGTATTTATAAAATATCAGCCAGATCAGATGATGCAAACCACAAAATTATGGCCACTTCCTATTGGCGTGGCGAGACATGGAAATTGTACGCCTCGCCACGGCCATGCCGTTTGAGATATCAGAAATATCCTGGCAATTCAGAATCATGACTATCCTGAGACCATTGTGACCCTATTTGGTGTGAATGCGATGAACACCCTAGGAGGAGTACTTAAAAGTTTAGTACGTGTGAAAACGCACAAAATCCAAAATAGCTGACTTCCTGTTTGCATATTTCTGAGCATCTGATTCAGATTCAGACGACCATCACTTCTGATGTGTCTGCCAAATCTTAACATTTGATACATACATATATTTGAGCTTTTGCCAATCTGTACTCTACTAAACTAAATACAAAGTTCAATTACGCAGCTCCTCTTGCTGTAAAGTCATGTTCACAATATGTGAAATAAGTGCAATGTGCCCTCAGCTACAAAACAACGGTATGACAACAAGCAACCTAAAACCCAATATGAGAGAAAACAGCCTTTTTAAAAAGCAGCACTTTTAAGAATCAATTGTGGAGGGATGACACAGAGCCAGCGGTGAACTCCACACTGAAAAGAAAGACCCCCTCGGCCTCGATGAAACGTTTTGGTGCAGTTCCGTGCATTCTGTTTGAACAAGCAGCTTTGCCTGAACAACGGCATCGAAAGGAGCCCGTTTGCTTAAGTTTAGAAAAAGGGCAGTTCCGCATGATTTATTGACCTCTCATTCTGGACCATACTCGGTCCAAAACCTTGGATTCCACATCACTGGTAAACCATGCCTTATCAACGCCACATACAGCGCACTCCAGAATTACAGGCACTGCGCAAAAAATAAACAAGAGTTATTGAGATTAACTGAAAATGCCAACGCAAAAAATACTGTGTGTTTGGCATCCAAACAGAAATGCATAAAAGGAGAGGCACCACAGTGAAATTAGGTGGCGGGCCAGTGATGTTTTGCTGGTTTCATTCCAGAGGTCCAGGGGCACTGGTTAAGATGACATAGTTAATGGATTCCACCAAGTATCAAGAAATTTTGATTTACAATCTGGTTGCTTCTGCCACAAGGCTGAGACTTGGCCATAGCTGGACTTTTCAGCAAGACAGTGACCCAAATCAACAAGAAAATGGTGTCTGTGACAACAAAATCTATGTCCTTCAATGGCCATCTCAGGAGCCAGACCTCAATCCAATCAAAAACCTGTGGGCTGATCTGAAGATGGCAGTACAAAAAGGGTTTTTACGAAGGATCTTGCAAGGATCCGCATCCCTAATCCCTACAAAAGTGTTCCTTAAACTTGTCAAGCATAACAGGAAAAGTCTCCATGTCCTGATATCCTGGACAGAGGTGGAGGCACTTTGTATTAAATTCATGTATGATTTTGCTTGCTTCCATTGAGACAGTAATCAAGGTATGATTACCCCCCACAAAACACACGCGTTTGGGAGATACCTTAATGGTCTATTAGCTTTCTGCCCTAAATCCTGACTAGCCTAATATTTTAGATAAAGTGTATGAACAGCGCTGACCTGTGTGTAGACTCATTGCTCATGTCTGTCTTAAACAGAAGCCCCTTCACTGCACATTCAAACCTGGCCATTCCTCTCCTGGAACACTCAGAAAGAACCATGACTTCAGCTTTGCTTATGGGACCTGCATACTGCACATAAAATGTGTAAATAATAGGTCAAGCTTATATTGCGGAAAACAAATGATTAGCCGACACCTGATATTTTAAGTGACACATAGCAGCCTGTAATGCTATACACTGAAGACAGGCAAAAATCAGAAAGATATTGTACATATCTTTGCCATGACTACAAACCATCAGTACAATTCTATGATACTCCCAGCAATTCAAGTTCAATCAAACATCACACCACACATCGTCAGTTAATAAAATAAAAGACATTTTAAAAATGTAAATGGTGAAAAAGTACATGCATGGTGTTAATAAGTCTTCATGACGTTCACAACATCCTGCCACACACACAAACCGTGTGGCAATAATAAAGAAGTGAAAACAAACCCATCACTCTCGCACAAATGTAATTGCACAAAATCCCCATGCTAGGTTGTGCCCCGGTAAGCAGGTATTCACTTTGCAGTTTTAACACTCGCCCAGGAACTGTTAAACGGAAACTGGTTTGCAACAGTAACTTGAAAGAATTTTGGTTTAATAGAATGACTACCATCGCACCTGGAAGCGACCTATCATGATAGGAGGAAGCACGTATGCACGGTTTCACCGGATGCCAGAAAACACACAATATGGATTGCGCAACAGCTGCCCAACGGTACCGGAAGCCAGAACGAGCGCGAATACTGCCCCATCACCTCCACTGCACTGGAGATCGAGGCATGGACAGGGGCCGTGTTTAAGCCTTGGTTCAGTGGCAGCACCAACTTGCAGGCCACTGGCACAGGACTGAGAACTTCACCCCAATTTGGAGCAGATGATGCAGAGAGGATTTTAAGCCTTTACACACAGCAGAGCTGCAAGGTGTCCCGGCTGAATCATTAACCCCAGGGCTCCCCAGGCTCTCTGTCACGGTCCTGTAGCGTGTGCGTGTGTGCATATGAGCCTGTGTGCGTTTCTGTGTAATTGCGTGTGCATATGGGCATGCGTGTGTTTGCGTGCGTGTAGGTGTGTGTCCATATGGGCTAGGGTGTCTGCACAGGGAGGCAGCCACATTTAATGAGCAAACAGAGCGGTATATTGAGAATTTAGCACCAGGGTAACGTTAGCTCAGGAGGGAGAAGGTTGCCTTATTTACAAAATGGGTAATACCACTGTCACATCACTCAATGCAAATATAGTCTTTGGGAGACAACATAAATTGAGTATTTCAAAGAATGTATGTACAGTATAATGTGACAGGACTGGAATATGTACACATTAGTCCCACCAAATAGCAATAATACATTTTTTATATACTCCACGAAGTGATGCTTGGTCTTCTTGGTTATTTTGAAGCGACTCAGGCCGACTCATTGCATTACCATAGTCGTTTGTCTGTGGTGCACCTACATCAGTGGTTTGTATGTGTTCGTATTAGTTGTTTTTTTTACAGCTTTAAATATGGGGAACGTTAAACAAGGTTAGTAGAAGTGGCTAGAGTCAGTTTCTCTTAACAGCTGAAAGGAGCAAGAAAATTACATCTAAGTTAGCCTCTACTTGCAATTAGGTAGGCTACTACTGGAAGTAACATAATAAATAATAATAATAAATAATAAATAATAATAATAATAATAATAATAATAATAATAATAATAATAATAATAAATGAAAACTCAATTGGTTTAGGGACAACCGGTTCGAGTACATCAACAGTAGTCAAGCTAAGGTTAACGGTTCAAATTCCCGAAATTGCTCTTATTTTATTGTACTTAGTGTTGCTAGATAGCTCATACAAATAAAACAATTGCCACATCAAAATTACGTCCACTAGCGATTGTTTGCTCGGTGCAACATGTCGTTTTCTCAGGATGAACTGACATCGTTACTTCTGGGTCAACAATGAAGGTGAGCTCAGAGACGATTATCCACAATGAATTCACACAGAAGACATGTCTACAGAACAAAGAACTAGACATACTCCTAAAACACGGGCTAGTCTACCAACGGTCTTTTGTGAAATTAATCTAAAGCTGGCAAGCAGTAGAACTACAGATAAAGCAACCGCAACTATTTCCAGGCACAAAAAGTCCTAACGTTAGCTCCCGAGACAAGAGACGGGGCGGGTTGCTCAGCCTGCATATCTGCTTATATTTAGATAGCAACCATTACTTGGAGAGAAAGAATCGCGAAAAAAATCATATGTAGCCAGCAAGTCAACAATTATCAGACTGACACAATGCCTCAACAATATCCAGCAAGACTATTAGCAAACGTTAACAAGCCAAGAACACAGAACGCAATTAGCTCACCAGCGCCAGCTGTATCAAATAATAGCGGTAACGACGTTACACAAATGCTAGCTAAATGTCTACGTCAAGTTATCGTATTAATTATTCTAATGTTTTGTAAACAACCAGCTACTGCACACAAAGTCCCAAGAAACTGATACAGCAACTGGCTTAATAACTCACCAATGATTTATGACTAGCTACCAACAGCTAGCTAGTTTCTTCTCATACCAGGACTCAGCGATGCCAGAGTTACCATTTGAAGAAAGAGTGGTGCCGTTAATGTTTTTGTCCTCAGTCCTCCTCAGTAGTAGGTGTTCAGTATGGCTTGACTGGTCTTATTTCGATATTGTCCTTACAAGTACTTCGCCAACTGCATGATTGCAAGAAAGAAAAATGACTCAAAGAAGAAATTCACATAATTTTTCAGTTTGACTGTCAAGAGGTCCATCGGAATGCAAGTTAGGCAGCGCTTTGCGCTGCACGCCTTTTCCTATAGACGCATGCGCACGTGTTTTAGAGGGATGATTTGGCAGTGAAGAGCATGGTAGTAAGATTCTCTGCAGAACGGAGCCCTCATGATTTGGTTTGGACACGTTGACGCAATCTTGTGATAACTGTGTGTATGTGTATTCGACGGTTTGTATAAAAATGCCTTTAGAAATATTCGAGACATATATTTAGACATAAGTGTATACATACCTTAAAACCCGTAATTTGGGTACCGATGTAAGGATACAATACCTGGTTTATTGGTAAATGTAAAAAGCAGTGCAGCGGTGTGGTAAGGGCTTTGACCTATAACCAGGTGGATGCATATAGGTTCGATAAATACATGATATAGACCCCTATGTATGTAAAACATACATTTCAACATGATCCATCTAAATGGTTATAAAAAATATTGTCATTGCTAAAACTAAATATCCGTCAACTAGGCTAAACATTAAAAGGTTACATTAAGGGTCCGTTTCCACAGACACAGATTAAGCCTAGTCCTTGAGAAAATTAAAATTTGAAAGGAGATTCTCCATTGATTTACAAGTTCATAATAATAATGACAAACATCTTTATAAGCAAAAATCTAATACGAACATCCATTGTTGTTAAAAAAAGGAAAGAACTTAGGCTAGGACAAATGAAAGCTGAGCCAAGCTACTGTTTGTTTGTTTGTTTGTTTTAAACTGACCACAACAGATGCACATTCTCGTTTAGTCTGGCAGTTTCGCAGACACAGATGAAGACTAGTCCTAGACTAAATTCAAATTTTAATGGAGATTCTCCATTAGATTCTCCCTCTCAGTAGAATCAAGTACACAAATGGAGACATATGACCATTTGCATGTTGATTAGACAAGACCTACAAGTTCAAGGTGAGAGAATAGCATAGTAAATTACAGATTTTTTATTTTTTTTATTTTTTTATTTTTTTTACAAACATCTTTATTAGCAAAAATCCAATATGAACATCCATTGTTGTTTTTTAAAAAAGTAAAGAACTATGGCTAGGACAAACGAAAGCTGAACCAAGCTACTTTTTGTGTTTGTTTGTTTTAAACTGACCACAACAGATGCACGTTCTCGTTTAGTCCGGCAGTTTTGCAGACACAGATGAAGACTAGTCCTAGACTAAATTCAAATTTTAATGGAGATTCTCTATTAGATTCTCCCCCTCAGTGGAATCACAATCACACAAATAGAGATATATCACCATCTGCATGTTGATTAGACCAGACCTACAAGTTCAAGGTGAGAGAATAGCATCGTAAATTAGAGAAGACATTTTTTTTTTTTTTTTACAAAAATCATTATTAGCAAAAAAACACAAACATCCATTGCCAAAAAAAATAAAAATAAAATCTGGTCAATTTATGGCAAACGAAAGCTGACCAGCGCTAACGGAGCACGACGAAAACACGCGTGCTCATTGAGCCCCGGGCGCGGCCGGACCGCCGCGCGCCCCTACGCCTTCCCCGCGCCCCTACGCCTTCCGCCTTCCCCGCGCCCCTACGCCTTCCCCGCGCCCCTACGCCTTCCCCGCGTCCCTAGGCCTTCCCCGCGTCCCTAGGCCTTCCCCGCGCCCCTACGCCTTCCCCGCGTCCCTAGGCCTTCCCCGCGCCCCTACGCCTTCCCCGCGCCCCTACGCCTTCCCCGCGCCCCTACGCCTTCCCCGCGCCCCTACGCCTTCCCCGCGTTCCTACGCCTTCCCCGCGCCCCTACGCCTTCCCCGCGTTCCTACGCCTTCCCCGCGCCCCTACGCCTTCCCCGCGTCCCTACGCCTTCCGCCTTCCCCGCGCCCCTACGCCTTCCCCGCGCCCCTACGCCTTCCCCGCGCTTCCCCGCGCCCCTACGCCTTCCCCGCGCCCCTACGCCTTCCCCGCGCCCCTACGCCTTCCCCGCGCCCCTACGCCTTCCCCGCGTCCCTACGCCTTCCGCCTTCCCCGCGCCCCTACGCCTTCCCCGCGCCCCTACGCCTTCCCCGCGCTTCCCCGCGCCCCTACGCCTTCCCCGCGCCCCTACGCCTTCCCCGCGCCCCTACGCCTTCCCCGCGCCCCTACGCCTTCCCCGCGGCCCTACGCCTTCCCCGCCTCCCTGAACTTGGCCAGCAGGCCGTCGTCGGCCCTGACGGGGAAGGACAGGCGGCGGGCGCGGTAGTGCCGGGGCTGGGCCTCCAGGTTCTGGATGACGTCCGACAGCAGGTGCGCGCGCTCCACGCCGCAGCCCGGCGCGTCGTAGCTCAGGGAGGTGAAGTGCACGTGCAGGTGGTAGTAGGACGGCTGGTAGTGCAGGTACACGCGCAGCTTGTCGGCCGCGACCCCGTAGCGCTTCCGGATGGCCTCCTGGCGACAGGGAAAGAAAACCAGGCATTCGTCGTGGCACATTCAATTTATTCACTAACATTTATTTACCCTGCTTGTAAAATGTAGCTTCAAAATTGAGCTGGTCAAGCTGGTCGTAAGCTGGTCCAGCTGCGTATGAGCTGGTCAACCGGCATGACCAAGCTGGTCAAAAAGCTGGCCTAGCTGGGTATGAGCCGGTCAACCTGCTAATGCTGGTAGCTTGTCTGAACTGGTCGACCAGCTAAACCACGTGGAGCTGGGGGCTGGTCTGAACTGGAGCAATGCAGGGTTAACGGCCTTGCTCAAGGGACCAACAGCTGCACGCATCTTATCGTGGCCACACGAACCACCAACCTTCTGGGTCCCGGGCATGTACCTTAGCAACTAGGTTACAGGCTGCCCCCATTTTCTTTGTGGTCGCTGTGTGGAATAGCTTGCCAGGTCATGCAATGGATGCAGAAACTCTGACCAGGCTTCATACAGTGGTAGACTCTATCTAGCTTTTAGATAAAATAAGCATTATACTTTGGTGGTCGGAAAAAGCAAGCAATATAGGGCTGAATGGTCTGTTCTCCTCATTATATGTTGTGATAAGCCTGCATCATCAAAACTTGGCTCAGCTTAGCACAGTGGAGCACTGACGTACCTCCACTGGTGCATGAATGTCCCCTTTCATTAGTGAATACCTTTTGTTTGACTGAATATATAACCGCCAACGAGTCAACAAATTCACTGTTGAAGTAGAAGATCATGTCTAACAGGAAGATTAAATTACGGGAACTTCATATCAAATTACCCAAATATGTTTGTAGTTTTTCCTCCCAAGAGGACATTTTCCAGAGACCGTCTCTATCTGTATAGCCAAGAAGCAAACAGATACCACAAAGGGTACTTTTTTATTAGATTATCATTAACATAATCTTTCTGATGCCATTTATTTCAAATATATAGTAATTATTGAACTGAACAGATGTTTTTTTTTCCCCCCACCTCGGTTCTGCTTCTGCTAACTAGGGGAAAACTTGAGAAATGTATACTGTATGGTTCCTGTCACAGCAGTATTAGAACTGCCATTTGCTTCTTCGATAGACTAAAATATGTCCTCAGTGCAGCCTGCCTGCCTTTCTGCAGGGATGTGATGTCTTTGTTTGGGAACATTAAAATTAACTCTTGCAGAGTACATATGGTCTGAAGTGGACTCGTATGTCTTCTGTTAGAGGTGAATAAACACTGGCCATTTTGCTGTGTAGCAGAGCAATGCGGTGGGGGAAAATATAGGCCTGATTTTTAATTCATAATTTAACACATATTCAACATAGATGTGAGCCCACACACACACACACAAACACAAACAAACACAAACACACACACACACACACACACACACACACAGACACACACAGACACACACTCCTCCACGGACATCGCTTTCTGTCCCAACACCAAATAACGAACAACATTATTGCTGTAGTCAGTTATTCCGGAAATACAGTTAGTGCATGAAATAGTACTCCGGCATCAACTCAATCCAACACGCATACGACTAGAAACCTACATCCTTATCTTATCTGAGGACAGGAGCGCACACACCTGTGTACATAACATCTCCGGAAGCTGCTTCTGCAGGGACCGTGGCCCCAGCAGGAAGGAGATCTGGGTCAGGGAAACGAGCGGCAGAAGACGGATGTGCCTCAGAGCTCTCTGTGGGCTGCACCCTGCAGGAGAGCGTGTGTGGAGAGGGTGACAGCGGCCGCGGACAGCGAGTGTGTGAAAACAGAGGCCGCCTCGCTGGAATACTCCCCCGACCGTGCGGACAGAGTAATGAAGGCCAAGTTCCCTTTCTACAAAACGGTTGGGTTGAGCTTTTACAATGTCCCAAAAACTGAAGATTTAAATCTCACATTTTCTGCAGTCACCCATACTGTAGGCCTTCCACATGCCTTCTGGATATGAACATTATTGATTAATAATATATGGATTGAACATATGTGTATGTAGTTCAATTCTTCGATCATGTTTTTGCACTTGTCCTCGTTTGTATGTTTGTTGCATGTATCCATAGTGCTGTTTGGAGCTTCTTTTGCCAGTCTGTCATAGGTAACCTCTTGTGATTGGCATTTCCCAAATCCTCCATACTATATAGGAAAATGGTGGATGTTTCATCCACCGACTTTACTAGGTTGAGTACAGGTATTACCTGGACCAGGTGACTTGTGGGAACCATCTTTGGGTGAATTCAGCTAATTTGGGTCACTTCAGTTTCCAGGGCCGGTGGCGAGGGCAGACTCAGAAATTGAATTTACAAACAAGTGTCCCAAATTAACTGAATTCACCCAAAGATGGTTCCCACAAGTCACCTGGTCCAGGTAATACCTGTACTCAACCTAGTAAAGTCGGTGGATGAAACATCCACCATTTTCTCTGTGGCTTGTTGTCCATATCCCAGCAGATAAGAGTTTGTATACTGTAGTTTAAAAGCACAGTCAGAATTTGAATATACAAGGTTTCGCTCTCTTCTTTTTTGGATATGGAGATTAGATTACATTATATTACATTAAAGGCATTTAGCAGACGCTCTTATCCAGAGCGACGTACAATGAAGTGCAAATCAAACCCAGGGACAAGTGCGTTGAGGACCCTAGAGGAAAGTACAGTTCTGAGTGCTAGAGTGATCATACAGATACAACTTCAACCCTTGAGGAATACAATTTACCAACTAGCATACCACGGTTGGCAGCTAGATTACCCCAAATACTAAAATAACTATACATAAGTGCTATTATAATCTAATGCATACACAAGGTTAATCATGGTGGTGAGGTAGGGAGGGAAAGGTGTAGCCTGATGAGATGAGTCTTCAGACTGTGCTTGAAAGAGGTCAGACACTGCCATTCTGACATCCACAGGGAGGTCATTCCACCACCGTGGGACCAGGACAGACAGCAGTCGTGAGCGAGAAGTGCAGGACAAGGGGGAGGTGCCAGGCATCCCGAAGTAGTGGAACAGTGGGGTCTGGCTGGTGTATCGGTTCTAGATAGATTATTTATACTACATTTAGCTCCTGCTGGCTCAAGTCACCTGTAAAGATGAGATGGATCACACCTGCACTGCATAGGGTATGGATATTTATATAATCACAGGGAACTTTATATTTACTAGTCATGGAAATGGGGAAGACAGGAAATATTTAACAGAAGAGGAAGCGGTGGAAGCCTCAAAGCAGACTGGCTGGAAATGACAGGATCCGACCGTTTAGGCGCCATTATTAAGGTATCAGAAAACAATGTTTGAATAAATTCTCATTTCACAAACACAGTATCATTAATGCTCATGTTTTTTCGCCCTCAATTTGTGAACAATTAGTAGCAGGGTGTGGCGAGGTTGAGGCTTGTGGGAAGGTAGCAGGGCAATCCTATGACCATACTGGTTAAGTAGGTTATGCTCTCTTTCCTGTTTAATGTAGTAATTTAACTGGGCTTAAATTTTAGAAAACAAGCTGAGCTACGTGCAGGCTTGCCCTCAGCATCCTCAAGTACAGATACAGTAATGAGAATTTCGGTTTTGTTTATGAAAAAAGGAAATCACACTGAATACTAGTGCAGGTACACTCACTTTATTAAGTATGTATTAGACTTATTGGTCTTCATCTGCTGTAGCCTATCCACTAAGAGTTATGATGCGTTGTGTGTTCAGAGATGCTCTTCTGCATACCACTGTTGTAATGTGTGGTTATTTGTGTTAATGTCACCTTCCTGTCAGCTTTGACCAGTCTGAACCTTCTCTTCTGACCTCTCTGACTTAATAACTTGTTTCTGCCCGCAGAACTGCTGCTCACTGGATGTTTTGTTTTTCACACCTTTCTCTGCAAAATCAAGAAACTGTTGTGCGTGAAAATCCCAGGAGATCAGCGGTTTCTGAGATACTTACACCATCCTGTCTGGCACCAACAATCATTCCACTGTCAAAGTCACTTAGATCTTCTTCCTCATTCTGACATTTGGTCTTAAAAACAGCTGAACCTCTTGACCATGTCTGCATG
The DNA here is from genome assembly GCF_963514075.1 of Conger conger. Classification (NCBI taxonomy): domain Eukaryota; kingdom Metazoa; phylum Chordata; class Actinopteri; order Anguilliformes; family Congridae; genus Conger; species Conger conger. The sequence goes on from NC_083766.1 coordinate 55,204,685, forward strand.
CTTTTATGCATTTAATTGCTGCCACATGATTTCCTGATTAAATCTTTGCATATTTACAGATAAACCTAATAATGTGTCCACTAAGTGTATAACCAGGGGTTGAATGAGTGTTACACAAGTATGCATGGCAAAAAGATTCAAATGTGCACACATTTTCTGTCCTAGCTACAAGCATAGGCTACCTAAAAATAGATGCGTTGCATACAGATCTAAAAATAAATTGGCAGGCATACTTGCATGCAATTTATGTCAACACCTGCATAAAACCCACACTCACTTTATCACAATGTTGTATAACATATAATGCTGTCATGTGCTGTTGCTAAACATACAGTCTCATCCAGACCCATGAGTAAACAGATTCAGATTCAGGACATAATGCACTGCTTGAGAGAAGAGGCGATTCACGTATGTAACTGTGAAATCCCAAAGCACAAAAGCACACCTACAATGGCAAGCTGTAATATGCAGTGTGCAAGTAGCTACAGTGTGGCTTCAGCACCACAACCTAAGCATAACAGTAATCCCTCTCTCTACTGAGTAATGAAAGTGGTCACAAAAACATGTACTGGTTCCAGAATTAAATACGAAGATAATCTGAGATGAGCTAATCTGGCAATAGTTTCACATCAGTTGCCACTTATCTCTAAATAACAGACTGTACAAAGTATTGCATAACTCATCTACCGCTGATGAGGTCACACAAGGCTCCTCAACGTTCACAACATGCTCACAATACTGCCAATTACACGCCAAGAAACACTTGAGAAAGCACAGAGCGCACGCACACATACATAGACACGCACACACATACACACGTATGCGTGAACGCACGCATGCACGCACACACACACAGACATGCAGACAGATACACACATATACACACACACAGAAACACTCAGACACACGTGTTACCTGCCCGGCACTCGTCAGCTTGGCCCGGGACAGTTGGCCCGAGCGGACGAACACGAACGCGGCGGACACCTGCCGATGGAACGGCAGCGCTACAGGGAACGTCACGCGGCCTCCGCCCCTCTCCGCCGGAGAATTCTGCATTCCCAGAACATCTGCTCCGCTGCTGAGACCAGCTGACACCAGGACATGTCAACATGTTTTTCAAAAGGCTCACTCTTTCATTATTGGTATCGAACCAAACTTCACAGTCGACAAGACACTGGACTTTGAAGGTTTTAAAGTTTTAAAAGACAACAGCCTCATAAGCGTTACATTTTTAATGCTATCAAAATGTTAAAACATTTTGTACGAGGAAACAAAAAAGTGGATGGATACAAGTTCGGATGACAGATCTGAACTTGGAAGGCCTTCTATAAACAAGTTTATTTCGGCATTCAGTTTTTTTTTAAAAACTATAAAAACTTCCGTGTTTACCATTAGTTTCAGGCAAACGGTCATGATTCATGAATGACTGTTCTCTCGGGATAAAAGGATAGATTACACATCTTAAGCTTAACGGCAGTGGTAGTACGTCACCCTTGAGGGAACAAAGATAAATAAATCAGCACCAGTCTGTGCAGTCCAGACTGTGCTTCTCGCATTGCGAAGCTGCTTTCATTTTAAACCGAAACTGATCAAAGTCAGGGAAGCCAAGTGACCAAGTGTTCTTTAAAGAAAGAGATAGAAAAAACCCAAAAGCTTTTTCCAAGATCATTTTAACGCTGACCCTGGTTTCCTCCACGCACGCAAATATTTCATGGAACGGAGCGTTGCTTGGACATTAAAAACCCTGGAAATTCTGGCCTTAAAAACATCTGCGTACTCCATTCAGAATCCCAACAGCCAGGAGAGATAATTCTCTATAGGGAGACACTCACCATAAACCCTGGCCAAGCCCACTTCCAGCAGGTCACACATCCAAGTACTGACTAGGGACTATAAAAGCTGGCTCACAATGCCAGGTGACCTTGCTCTCGAAGTCCCACTGAATCTTTACTTTCATGACATCACTCTAACAGACCCTACACAGACTCGCTCTAATAACTGGAAAGCCCTTCCTTTCCTGAACTGAAGAAACTGAAGTGAAATTGGCTTTTCAAATACATGACGACTTTACGTACCCATTTATAAACTATTACATACTCAGTGAACAATTTATTAGGTAGACCTGTACACCAACTTGTTAATGCAAATATTTAATCAGCCAGTCATGTGGCAGCAAGTAAATACACAAAGGCATGCAGATGTGGTCAAGAGGTTCAGCTGTGGTCCAGACCAAATGTCAGAATGTGGAAGAAAAGTGACTTTAACCATGGAATGAGTGTTGGCGCCAGACTGGGTGGTTTGAGTATCTCAGAAACTGCTGATCTTCTGGGATATCCACACACAACAGTCTTGAGAGTTTGCCGACAGTGGTGTGAAAAACAAAACATCCAGTGAGCAGCAGTTCTGCTGGCAAATACACATTGCGAAATGCTCATTGCTGTATCTGTACTTGAGGATGCTGTAGACAAGCCTGCATGTAGCTCAGGAGTGTTCTGCTTTGAGGCTTCCACCGCTTCCTTTTCTGTTATATATTTCCTGTCTTCCCCATTTCCATTACTAGTAAATATAAAGTTCCCTGTGATTATATAAATATCCATACCCTATGCAGTGCAGGTGTGATCCATCTCATCTTTACAGGTGACTTGAGCCAGCAGGAGCTAAATGTAGTATAAATAATCTATCTAGAACCGATACACCAGCCAGACCCCACTGTTCCACTACTTCGGGATGCCTGGCACCTCCCCCTTGTCCTGCACTTCTCGCTCACGACTGCTGTCTGTCCTGGTCCCACGGTGGTGGAATGACCTCCCTGTGGATGTCAGAATGGCAGTGTCTGAACTCTTTCAAGCACAGTCTGAAGACTCATCTCTTCAGGCTGTACCTTTCCCTCCCTACTTCACCACCATGATTAACCTTGTGTATGCATTAGATTATAATAGCACTTATGTATAGTTATTTTAGTATTTGGGGTATTCTAGCTGCCAACCGTGGTATGCTAGTTGGTAAGTTGTATTCCTCAAGGGTTGTATCTGTGTGATCACTCTAGCACTCAGAACTGTACTTTCCTCTAGGGTTCTCAACGCACTTGTCCCTGGGTTTGTATCTACAGCAGCAGAAGTCTAAAAAATAAGTCTCAAATACCTAATAAAGTGCTCACTGACTATGTATACAATTTCAGCAATTTGTGACTTGTAGGACACCATGGTACACATATATATATATTTTTTAGGCCTTTTTCAGCTTTATTGGACAGTATATAGTATAGAGAGACAGGAAGAACGGGAGCGAGAGAGAGGGGAAGACATGCGACAAATGTCGGACGGTCGAATTCGAACCGCCGACGTCGCGGCTCGCAATGAGCATGCGGTCAGTGCTCTACAGGCTGCGCCACCGAGACACCCCCATGGTACATATATATTAACATAGGAAAAGCTTCAGAATAACCTTATAAACTATTTTTCTGTACATGCATTTATCATTTCCCTTAAGTCACAAAATCTCTTTATTTAGTCCCACATTTTATGCGATACGCCATAATGGAGAAGACATAACTTTATTGTTGTTGTAAGATTACATTTAATTGTGGGCTATGAATTCGATCAGTAGAGCTTTGTTTATGTACCACTGAGCTCATCAAGTATGGGTATCGCTGAATAGTTCTTTCAGTAAAACCAATATTTTGGTTTGATTATGTGCATTTAGTCTTCAGTTCTTAGAATTAAACACAGGAAACAGCCCTGCAAAGGCAGAAAATAGACTAATCAGTAGGCAGAACATATCTCAGGTTATTGAACATGTGAATATGTTCATAATTAGTTATCAAAAATAATAAGCCAATTGTTTCGGCTACGATGAGCAATGGGATATAAGGGCCAATTAGGATGCATTTCTTAACATTGTGGCTAAGAAACCACAGGAAGATCAGCAAACCCAAAAGACCCAGGTTTACTGCTGAGAATTTTGTAATTACACCGCAACATAGGCCAGTAATTTCAAGAAGCAGATTTTAGCGTACTTTGCACTCGTTGTATGAAATTTTTTTTTTTAAGATATTTTTTAGGCCTTTTTCAGCTTTATTGGACAGTATATAGAGACAGGAAGAATGGGGGCGAGAGAGAGGGAAAGACATGCGACAAATTGTCAGACGGTCGGATTCGAACCGTTGACGTCGCGGCTCACAATGAGCATGCGCCACCGAGACACCCAGCACTCGTTGTATTTCATCCACTTCTGCATCTCAGGTGGTTTGTGGCACATCATCACCCCACCACACTGTCCACATTCGGGGCGGCCTGTAGCGTAGTGGTTAAGGTAATCTAACCTCGGTGTAGCCATAATAAGATCTGCACAGCCGTCAAGGCCCTTAACCCTGCATTGCTCCAGGGGAGGATTGTCTCCTGCTTAGTCTAATCAACTGTACGTCGCTCTGGATAAGAGCGTCTGCCAAGTGGCAGTAATTAAGAAACCAGGGCAGGCCTTCTTCCTTGAGAGGCGTGTTCCGACACCCATCAAGCTTTACGGGGCTCATGAGACAGCATATGGATAATTTACAAACTAGCGCTAGTACCGCTTTATATAATAACGGATTTTCAGTGCATTCCTGCAAAGATTTCCCATACGACCCGGCCTTTGGAAATAGGGTCTTGAGCAGGTCGGTGGGGAGATAAGTAATGAATCCCAGAATGCCTTCAGGCTCTCCAGGCCTTTAAGGGGAAGGCTAAAGGGTAGCCTTGGTGCTGACCGTGTCCTTCTGCACAGCCAATTAGCCGTTTACCAACCGCTACGACAAACACAAATTAACATTAAACAAAACAAGGCAAGTGTTATGGTAGGATTTTCATGTAACGGAGATCTAAAGCACCAGCTTAATCGTGGAACCCAGGTAAAGAAATATCATGTACGCCTTCCATTTCTGCAAATACGCATATGTGAAACCTTTTAGCACACGCAAAACCAATAACACAACCAACGACTAGTGGAAAACAAATACCACAACCAATCGTTGGTCGTGTTATTGGTTTTTGTGTGCGCTAAAAGATTTTTCACATGCTGAAGGTCTTAGCAAATCAGGCCCTAGAGAGCCTAAGATAACAAACAGCGGTCAACCATGACCATGGTACTGCGTTCAGCTTCCGCTGGACACAGTCATCAAAGCAAAGGTCACCCGGTCCTGCGGTACTGCAGTGACTCCAACATGCAGTCACTGTGTCAATATATTTGATGTATTTCTTTTTGCTGTGTATTTTTGTTCACCACTCGACCATCATGTTTTCTTTTCATTTGAATGTCTTGACCTACGATGCTATGGAGTTGAAATAAAGTATATTATTATTATTATTATTAATAGCAGGTGAAGGCGCCGGCCCACCTGTCCGGCCGTCCGGATGTTGCCGAGCAGCGGGAGGTGCTCTGAGGTCAGGTCCCGGAGGCTGCGGAGGTCTCTCCGGTGCACGATGGCGATCAGGTACAGGTCATCCAGCTGTGGAGGGAGGGGAGGGCAGGCCGCTCAGGACGGGGCTTCATAGACTTTACATTTGTTACAAGACCACTGTAAATCCCTTCCTATCATTGAAAAAGGCTCGCGGACATGTTGACTCACCCTCTGCCTGTGTTTTAGTCCTTACATTCGGGTTTCTGAATATACAGTTGATGGCCCGACACTCCAAAACATTGTATGACTGTACAATAATTCAAGCTCATGGGTTGAAAATTGCTTCTAATTGCTACAGCCAATGGCGTTTCAACATCAGCATGTTTACAGAGAAGGGGGAGGGATAAAGAGCGTTGTGGTTTGACGGTGTTTGTTAGCAGCTCGACAAGATCTCTAGCTGTTGAGGTAGGTGTGCTTTGTTAGGTCTGGACTGTAGATCGCCTGGAAAACGACTGGGCAGCCCTGATGTATATCGTTACAATTATTTCTACCCGTTTATTATGCGTGTACTTATGAACGTTGTGGTCACAGTGACAAACAAATGTCCAAATACAGTTCAGAGTAAAATCTACTCTGATAGTTTAGCTAAACAGCAGTATTTTCCAGAGGGAGTAGTTACGATAAGTGGAGCTCGCTTTCATAATTCCACCACCTAGGACTCCTCTTTGAAGTATTTACAAGAATTTGAGAGCTGACTCAAAGGAAAAAGTCATCTCGCAGTCAGCGGTAAGCGCACACTCATGCAGGTCCAAAGACGTGCAGGTTAGGCTAGTTGGGGGGGCATTAACAGGGCATCGCTGCAAAAGGGCATCTGTGCTCAGTCAACTTACCCTGTATAAATAAAGGTTAATCATAATACTAACAATGGTTAAACAGTAACCCAGGCGGAGAAACTAACAATGCACCTACGCAATGTTTCAATGCTAAACATTTGAATTATTTACATTACTTTTAAGATAGTGTATAATCCATTAATAAATACATTATTAACCACTAATAAGAATCACTGTTTTTTTAATCTACTTTTCTGTGGATCACTTAATGGGCCATTAAGCATACCTAAATGAAACACTGCTAAACACATTCTTGTGTGTTACATCTCCCTTAACAGATGGATGCGATGCAAGCATTGTATTTAATCATATGACCGTTTTTAAAGACACATGACCATTGAAATGCATGGTGATTCCTAGGCCTAACTATGGGTTTTCTATTGGGCGCCTTGGTCCATAATGGGGCAACAGAGTAAGCAGGTGGTCCAGTAACTTTGACTCTATAGTAGTATGAATATCTGTTTTTGTAGATTTTCTCTTTGCCTTTCCTCTCAAATGTTTTTTTAAATGCATATTTCTATGCAACAGGGAGTGTGTGCAAATGTAGTGTCTGAGAAGAGATCCGTTTCCTCTGTGGCTCTGAATTGCGGCGATCGCCTCACCTGCTTCTGGTCCCACTTGAAATCTGGCAGCAGGACAAAGCCAAGTTGAGGGTCTGGATCTTCAAAAACAACTCGCTCAACCTCAGCCTTCTTCTCCAGTATGTTGTAGACCCACTGCGGTGGCAGGGAACTAGTTAATGGCCGTCTCTAGACGGCACACGTTTAACATCACGACGCACAAATCCTCCGTACTGTCTGCTAGATAAATGTTCTTTATTAAAACTGCAACTGAACACAATGAGCCCGAGGCTCTTTAAAAAAACCAAATGGGATAAATGCCAAAACGAGATTAGATTAATCCTGTGAATTAGCCATTCTGAACATCACTACACGGCACCAAATATTAAAAACGCAAATATAATTACTGAAGTTTAATTATTATTCAGGAGCTATTCATGTGCGAGGGAAGTAGTTCAATACATTCACAGATATTCTGTGGGTGTAAAGACTTTAATAATTAAAATGTTCTTTTCCCCTAATCACTGTATGAAACAATTATTTCCCTGTTTATAATGGCTCACTTCATTTTATCCAGTATGCACTCCATTTCAAGCAGAAAATTAATATCAATTATGAATTTTAATGCAAGTTCAGCTTCAATAATACTGATAAGACTGAATACAAACCCTTCGTTTCTGTTCGTATTTTGATCATTAGCAAGTGTTCTTATGCCCCGAGTTATCAGTTATTAGTCTGATTTCGGAATGATCTCATTTACTTTTTCCACATAAAGTGTCTGTTGCTGTATAAAATACAACTGGACTTATCCACACTGAACATAGGCCTTGGTGAAGTTGAGTGCGGACTCCTTATCCAATCAATGGCTGGATTCTAATAATTTTCTGTGCTCGATTGATCTGGTGCAATTGAGCCAACCAAGATGACCAGAGTTTGCACTCCTCTGAGAGCATCACATAGGCTCCAATACACCAGACAAGCTCAGTAAAGTGTAGAAAGGCATTTGAATCCAAAACGATGACGTAATCGGAAAAAGCCAGCGGACCCTGCAGCCCTCTGGGAAGTGGAGTTTCAGTAGGGGTACGCGCTCGCCTGCAGACTGAAGCTCTGGCTCTGGATGAAGGGCAGGGTGATGGACAGGTAGTCCTCTCCGCTCTCCTCCAGCAGGAAGGTCTCCTGACGCAGGTACTTCTTCACATGCTTCTCCGTGGCTGGACACACCACCGTGGTCTTGATCTCTGGGAAGGGAGCACAAGGAACTGCTCAACCTCAACGTCAATGGAAAAAAAGGTCACCTCAAGGATCTTTAAATGTTCTACCTTGTCAACCTTGCCATGCAATGTATGGTAAATACTAAGCTGTAAAGTGGTAATGCAAATGAGTCATTATCAAGGAAGGCATATTCAAACTAAAGCCCATCCCTGCCCAAAATGACAATAACTTTCCAAGTGCATGAACACACCTTGAAACTCGTTGTTCTGAACAAAAACTTTTCCTGCTGCTAGTACATGTTTCATCTGCTTGCCACGCCCGCAAGAGAGAATTTTCACACATTTTTGTGGTTACAGAGATAATGTTGATAAGGGCCTTCTGTACTGTAATATGCAAGCTATGCTGTCGGTGCTAAAAAGGGCACCTTAATACTACTGTGTGTCTCTACCTGTATGTACAGTGCTCCAAGCTACGCTGTAGGTCCTAAAAAGAGCACCTTAATCCTACTGCGTGTCTCTGCCTGTATGTACAGTGCTCCAAGCTACGCTGTAGGTCCTAAAAAGAGCACCTTAATCCTACTGTGTCTTTACCTGTATGTACAGTGCACCAAGCTACGCTGTAGGTGCTAAAAAGAACACCTTAATGCTACTGTGTGTCTCTGCCTGTATGTACAGTGAGTCATATGTGTATGTAAAGTGTCATTAAATTACTACATTAAAATCCTGTAGTGAACATCACTCATTGTCCCTGCAATGCAAAACACGGGCAGGTAGAAAGGTATAGGATGTCTCACCATGACACCATTTGATATTTCATTATAATATAATTGTACCCTATCAATTCCAATTACCCATGATGGCAGGGCCGGGACACGAACCCTGCATCAAGGTCCGATGCTTTAGCTGCAAATGGTAAATGGTCTGCATTTATATAGCGTCTGTACCCAAAGAGCTGTACAATTGATGCTTCTTATTCACCCATCACACACGCACACACACACACACACAGCAACAGCGATTGGCTGCCATGCAAGGCACCATCCAGTTTGTCAGGTTAGGTGTCACACCCAGAGCGGGATCGAACCGTAAACACTCCGACTGCCAGACTCTTAGCCGAAGCCAATGTCCGCCAAGGCAGCCATTTATTACTGGATTAGTTTTATTTTATTACTGGATTATTTATATAATAAGGAAGGGAGCACAAGGAACTGCTCAACCTCAACGTCAATGGAAAAAAAGGTCACCTCAAGGATCTTTAAATGTTCTACCTTGTCAACCTTGCCATGCAATGTATGGTAAATACTAAGCTGTAAAGTGGTAATGCAAATGAGTCATTATCAAGGAAGGCATATTCAAACTAAAGCCCATCCCTGCCCAAAATGACAATAACTTTCCAAGTGCATGAACACACCTTGAAACTCGTTGTTCTGAACAAAAACTTTTCCTGCTGCTAGTACATGTTTCATCTGCTTGCCACGCCCGCAAGAGAGAATTTTCACACATTTTTGTGGTTACAGAGATAATGTTGATAAGGGCCTTCTGTACTGTAATATGCAAGCTATGCTGTCGGTGCTAAAAAGGGCACCTTAATACTACTGTGTGTCTCTACCTGTATGTACAGTGCTCCAAGCTACGCTGTAGGTCCTAAAAAGAGCACCTTAATCCTACTGCGTGTCTCTGCCTGTATGTACAGTGCTCCAAGCTACGCTGTAGGTCCTAAAAAGAGCACCTTAATCCTACTGTGTCTTTACCTGTATGTACAGTGCACCAAGCTACGCTGTAGGTGCTAAAAAGAACACCTTAATGCTACTGTGTGTCTCTGCCTGTATGTACAGTGAGTCATATGTGTATGTAAAGTGTCATTAAATTACTACATTAAAATCCTGTAGTGAACATCACTCATTGTCCCTGCAATGCAAAACACGGGCAGGTAGAAAGGTATAGGATGTCTCACCATGACACCATTTGATATTTCATTATAATATAATTGTACCCTATCAATTCCAATTACCCATGATGGCAGGGCCGGGACACGAACCCTGCATCAAGGTCCGATGCTTTAGCTGCAAATGGTAAATGGTCTGCATTTATATAGCGTCTGTACCCAAAGAGCTGTACAATTGATGCTTCTTATTCACCCATCACACACGCACACACACACACACACAGCAACAGCGATTGGCTGCCATGCAAGGCACCATCCAGTTTGTCAGGTTAGGTGTCACACCCAGAGCGGGATCGAACCGTAAACACTCTGACTGCCAGACTCTTAGCCGAAGCCAATGTCCGCCAAGGCAGCCATTTATTACTGGATTAGTTTTATTTTATTACTGGATTATTTATATAATAAGGAAGGGAGCACAAGGAACTGCTCAACCTCAACGTCAATGGAAAAAAAGGTCACCTCAAGGATCTTTAAATGTTCTACCTTGTCAACCTTGCCATGCAATGTATGGTAAATACTAAGCTGTAAAGTGGTAATGCAAATGAGTCATTATCAAGGAAGGCATATTCAAACTAAAGCCCATCCCTGCCCAAAATGACAATAACTTTCCAAGTGCATGAACACACCTTGAAACTCGTTGTTCTGAACAAAAACTTTTCCTGCTGCTAGTACATGTTTCATCTGCTTGCCACGCCCGCAAGAGAGAATTTTCACACATTTTTGTGGTTACAGAGATAATGTTGATAAGGGCCTTCTGTACTGTAATATGCAAGCTATGCTGTCGGTGCTAAAAAGGGCACCTTAATACTACTGTGTGTCTCTACCTGTATGTACAGTGCTCCAAGCTACGCTGTAGGTCCTAAAAAGAGCACCTTAATCCTACTGTGTGTCTCTGCCTGTATGTACAGTGCTCCAAGCTACGCTGTAGGTCCTAAAAAGAGCACCTTAATCCTACTGTGTCTTTACCTGTATGTACAGTGCACCAAGCTACGCTGTAGGTGCTAAAAAGAACACCTTAATGCTACTGTGTGTCTCTGCCTGTATGTACAGTGAGTCATATGTGTATGTAAAGTGTCATTAAATTACTACATTAAAATCCTGTAGTGAACATCACTCATTGTCCCTGCAATGCAAAACACGGGCAGGTAGAAAGGTATAGGATGTCTCACCATGACACCATTTGATATTTCATTACAGAAAAAAAAAATTAAAAAATCCTTTTGCCTTCAACCTGAGCAACAGGTTGAACAGACAACACACATACCAGTTTACATGAGGATAGCACAGTTTTATGATATTGTACCTATAGTGTCATTTTAAAAGTACATGAATCTCTCATTACAGGCTCCTGCCCCTCTCCCCTGTTCCTTACATTCAGCTGATGGTCAGCCACACACTTTTACACTGCCAAAATAAATAAATATTCACAATATTTACATTTGTCTCGATATTTCATCAATGCTAATTACATTACAGGCATCACACATCTTCCCAGTATTTCTGGGCTGAGAAATCTCCTGCCAGCAGGAATTATGGCTCTGGCCTTCCCCTTACTGCAAGGCTTGCATTTCCTCCAAGTTTTGGCTTATATCAGGGATCAGCACATCACTGTCCTTGAGGGCCCAGGACTACTGGTTTACCTGGGAGTCAGTCTGGCCAATCAGTAGCACTGATTGTTCAGTTAAATTACCCAGGATAAAAGAAAACCAGGGCTGGATTTGAGGGCCAGATATGATGTTTCCTGACTTATAGGCATATAATGGGGCTAATATAAGCTTCCTACAGCCAAACGACTACACTGTGTCTCAGTGAACTTCCTACAGACAAACAACTACACTGTGTCTCAGTGAGCTTCCTACAGCCAAACAACTACACTGTCTCAGTGAGTTTCCTACAGCCAAACAACTACACTGTCTCAGTGAGTTTCCTACAGCCAAACGACTACACCGTGTCTCTGTGAGCTTCCTACAGCCAAATGACTACACCAGATCTGTGAGTTTCCTACAGCCAAACGACTACACCAGATCTGTGAGCTTCCTACAGCCAAACGACTACACCAGGTCTGTGAGCTTCCTACAGCCAAATGACTACACCAGATCTGTGAGCTTCCTACAGCCAAACGACTACACCGTGTCTCAGCGAGCTTCCTGCAGCCAAACGACTACACCGTGTCTCAGCGAGCTTCCTGCAGCCAAACGACTACACCGTGTCTCAGCGAGCTTCCTGCAGCCCAGGGAGCAGCCAACACCAAGGCCAGATCGCAGCTCTGTGAGCAGGCTGGTTCTGGTTTACATTGGCTCCCGCTCCGGGCCTGCCTGACCACAGACTCCACTGCGGTACAGAGGGCTCTCTCTGCTCCGGGTGGTCTGAGACCGGCCTGCCCGCCCCCTGTGCCAGTGCCACTGTGGTCTCCGTCCGGTCCACACGCCCAGCAACCAACACCAGACACACCTCTCATTTGAGGTTTCTGGCTTGGTCCCCCATTTCCGATCTCACTTTAGGAATGATTAACCACCCAAGCGTTCAGTTCTGGAGCGTTCGGAACATCTGATATGCCTTATGTAAAAGCAAATTGGTTGTTGGTATTATAACACTTCTGATGGCGGCCAATTGAACACAAGGCTTGCTTGTGTCTTTTTGACATATGAAGGACTTGTTCACACGTTTTGTTTTCGTTACACCCCGACAAATTTGTTTCTCGCCAAAGCAGCTTAAATAAAGGAATTGCAGCTCATATTCAGAAAGGAAGCCTTGGTTCTCACCAGATACATCTACTGTTTTGTTTTCAACCACAGATTTATTCCCTACCTTTTCTTCCAATTTTCAAAGCCCTATCATATCCGTTCCATTCAGTCACCGCAATGCTCTTACAAAGCAGATACAAAGCAGATACAAAGCAGATACAAAGACACACAGATGCGTGCTCTCCAAAGTCTGTGTTGCCAGGCACAGCTGAGCAGTCAGTCTGCCTAGCTGCACAGTCCTGACACTTTTTTTATTAGGTTTATTTTATTTGTTTCTTGATTCCTATCCTATTTGGTAGGCAATTGTACCCTATCAATTCCAATTACCCATGATGGCAGGGCCGGGACACGAACCCTGCATCAAGGTCCGATGCTTTAGCTGCAAATGGTAAATGGTCTGCATTTATATAGCGTCTGTACCCAAAGAGCTGTACAATTGATGCTTCTTATTCACCCATCACACACGCACACACACACACACACAGCAACAGCGATTGGCTGCCATGCAAGGCACCATCCAGTTTGTCAGGTTAGGTGTCACACCCAGAGCGGGATCGAACCGTAAACACTCCGACTGCCAGACTCTTAGCCGAAGCCAATGTCCGCCAAGGCAGCCATTTATTACTGGATTAGTTTTATTTTATTACTGGATTATTTATATAATATTACCGGATTATCCTAAAATATAATGCTATCACTTGATGGAATATTTTTCATTCAGAACACAGGTACATATGTGCCGGCTACACTGTGTTTCTACGCTATAGCACACAGTACTGCTTTTGCACAGTTTTACTTTTAAGGCCTCCAAATTAGCCAAAATTACCAAATTGGCTTGTTTTAGGTGCACAAGGTAATTCATCTTTTTTCTCACCTTGGTTGTACTCTGCACTCTGTGCTCAGTAATTCCAGAGGTGGCATAATCTGTGTAAACCGTTTTAATCCCTTAATTGTGACAGACAAACAAGTATGATGTCTTCTTCATTACGAGAAGGATTAGGGCATTCTCACGCATCAGTGAGCTAAGCGGTAGGCCAAGAAATGCCATTCTAGCAGGAGAAGCCTTTGCAGGATCAGTCTTGTAGTTACTTTGTGTACAGCAGCTGCCCTGTTGCAATAGGAACTGCCATTGGGGCACTCCTCAGAGAGCTGAACTCAGATACCCAGCAACCCCTTCAGCACAGAGGTGATGACAATACCAACCACAGACATTATAAGGATATTAAATGTTTCCCCTTAGCTTATGGAGAGCTTTGACCTATTTATTTTGTAGACAGCGTATTACAGCACTGGTACAGGATTAAATAATTAAGAGCAGAAGACAGCACAAAGCCCAGAAACAGATACAGCCCTGAAGGGACACGTTTCCCGCACATTCTTGCTTCACGACTCATTCTGGATGCGGCCCATAAATTCACAACGACCCCGCGCTCTCCCACCTCTGACTGTGTATCCTCCCAAGACCCCGAGTTTAATTTCTGTCCCCACAGGGGACGCGGCCTTAGACTCAAACACGTATATCCTACCGCGCTCAAACTACAGTACTGAGGGACAAACACGTGCACACACATACATACACATACACACATCAATACTTTTTTGTTCACATTAAAGTTTCACACATAAACATGTTTCTTTCCTCCCCCATCCAAGAGACGTTCAAAAATAAATCTTTAAATACATTTTTTTAGTTTTTTATTTTTAAACTTAAAAGGTAAAAAAAAAATGTAATTGGGTCACAGGAGGACATCTACTGTGACTGCGCATTCAAATGACTGTTATCTGGCTGGGCTGTAAAGGCTCTGTTACCAATACTTTTATTTAATTTCTTTCACTTCTTGGTAATGTCCCAAGCGGGACTTGGACCGTCCGAAGTGGTCGTGTTTAAAGTGAGATGACTATGAAGTCATGAGGTGAAAATTGGCTGATGACTACGTGCGCTTTTTCCAGCAGTCAGGTGAAAATCGACAGAGGACCTGACTCTTTCCAACCGGACATTCTGCCAGTTGGCAAAATGAGCCCAACGTCAGGAGTAATTTCTCAAAAACCTCTACACGGTTTGTATTCACTTTAGATACACACAGAGCCTTATGCCTTTCTCACTGCAAGTTGGGAAACTTATTTTACCAGCTCATTTATGTTCACATTTTTATAGCTGCATCTTAACTATATAAAAGGAAAATAATGAGTGAAATAAATAAATAAAATGAAATGAGTGCAATCCCCTTTCATTTAAAAATCAGCGTATTTACCCAATAATAAATTCAACATAACACTGATCACAGAGAATATGCAAGGATGGTGTCAGTTATGAACTGAAAGCACAAAGTTCTGCTTTAACAGCTTTTCAAAACCAACTGCATGAAGAGAAGATTTCAAGGCAGGCCCAAAATTGTTTACTGCATGTTTCATTTGTACAGCTGGAATACAAACAAGGAAGAGTTGTGGTTTAACAGTGTAGTGCACCGAATGCACTGCTAGCTATGACTCAATGCAAATCATTGTTGTATCAGGGTTATAGTATCGGCACTGAATTTATACGTGATCATATTCAAACAAAGTGGCGAGGCAATTCTAACTACATTCTGAAAAAGTAAAGAAACAATATTTGTAAATTGAATCAACTTAAATCTATCCAATACGACATCATGTTATTCACACAAACGTATTCCTTTCCACCAGATAGTAAGTTGCTTAAGAATATTGCAAATGCAAATTCCAAAAATGATTGCGAAAACAGCAGTTTCAATATGTTGTCAATGTCGCCCTCTACAGCAGAACTGAATAAACTCATTCCTGGTAATAAGGATAAGTGAATTCAAATGAGACCAGGGGCCTGTTTCAGGAAGCAGGATTACGGAGTTAGCTGGATAACTGCAGAGTAAATCTCGGAAGCCCCCCAAATCTGGAACATGGACTGAAGTAAAAATAATAATAATAATAATAATAAATAAATAATAATAAATAAATAAATAAAAGGTGTTCTGGGTTTTTACTAAGTGCAGTTGTTCAGCTAACTCAATAATCCTGCTTTACGAAACACCCACCAAGATGGCTGCTCAGGAATCGGTTGCCAGGAGTACACTGGCATGGTCTTCTTTGGTCCAGTTTAGCTGTATATGTGCCCTTCTAATGTGGCAGGGGTGTGGATTTCTCTGGATTCATACTGTTTACCTTAACTGTACCACAGTACCCATGGAGGATAATGTATTTTCTACACATAAGATTAATAGTAATAACAATAAGCTTTATTTATATAGCATCTTTCATACAATAAACGCAGCTCAAAGTGCTTTAGAATAAAGACATTAAAATGATCATAAAAACAAAAGTGGGACGACACTATGATTGCGGGAATATACACAACCAAACACTGTGGAGTCCAAGCAACAACCCACAATCAGATCAAGTAACAGACAAGACAAACACTTTGGGGCCATTCCCATGAGCATCCTCCAACTGGGACGACACTATGATTGTGAATGGCATGTGGACAAGTCAGTGCGACCCAGAAAGAAGTATCCTGCATTGTTCTGGGAGAGATACAGTTTCCGCCTTTGGAATTCTACCTTGGAGAAAGGTACCTGCCTGACCATCACCCACTATGCTGCTGCTGCTGCAGGCTATTTTACACATCGAGATTCCCACAGCTGGTTTACACTGACCTTCAGCTAATCTGGGTCAGTGGAAACAGTGGAAACAGTGGTCAGTGGCTATGACCAGCCACTAGAGGGCACTCAAGCTCTGCATTTAAATTATTGTACTGTAAATAATGAAATACAATGCGATCACAGTTGTGTTTTTCTTTTCCCTCCCCTGATAGACATATAGTCCAATGTCTGTAATAACAGACAGGTTAGCTCATTTAGGACTACATTCATACATAATTTCTTCATATTTGCAACCTGGATTGCTATTATTGAGCAATACATTCACTATATCTCGTCTACACTGGTGTCAGATTATAAACAGCTATACCAATTAGTGATTTTTTTTTTTAAACGAAAAACACAAAACTGTCATTACCTCACATTTTGATGAAGAAAAGGACCATACCATAATTTAGCATTTACCATAAAAACTGAACTTTGAAAAACAAAAGCAGAGCATAAAAATAATTGATGAAGCTGCATTTTTTTAATGAACTGATGTGTGCATATGAGTGTGTCTGAGGAGCATTTGTAGACATGCCAGTCAGACCCAAGCGTTTGAGCGAGTGTGGATCAATCGCTGGATACTCCCGCACATACCGTTGAGGTGGGGAGGAGGCCGTAACTGGTAGGTACTGTAGATGTCATTCTTCATTTCGAGCGTCAGACGAGAATCTTTGAAAATCTCTGGAAGGCTTTCCTCTCTGATTGGGGTCTTCTCCAAAATGACCACCGTCTCCTGGTCAGCAATCTGAGAAAGATTCGATTCAAGTTGTAGTTTAACAGTTTAATAGCACAAACGGTACAATGTAACAATTTGCAGACAGATAATGAATAGGCTACAATACATACAATATAAACGACTTCGACAATATAAAATCATGGTGTAATAAATCAATCTGACGATAAATCATTATCTTTGTTCGACACTAAACAGCTTCGTTAACAGCTTCTGCGTTACACCTTTATCTTTGTTATCTAGTATTTTTGATAGACCACGCTGAAACACAAAGGGGGCGGGGTTAATCGCAATTGCAGAAAGGTTGGCCACATAGGTTGCATTTGTCACTGACAGAGCAGGCGAACCGGTAATAGAATCTGCCATTTATGAGCCATCTACTAGCGACCTCAAACAATAGCAAGCATTACCGTTAGCGAACTTTAGCTAGATAACGTAGCCTACTTCACATCACGGCCGTAGTTCGGTTTCCAAATGACATTTCGCAGCTTGTTACCTTTGTAAACGAAATGTTGCTTGGCGTTAATTACTACTTATCACTCAAATCAAATTCAAATTTCAAATTTGTCAAAGTAATCAACGTTAACGTTAGCTGCCTACCTTTCCATGAATGAAAATGTTTTTCTCCCTCGCGGAGTCCCGGAGAATTGCTATCGTTTCGAATCCCGACAGCAGAAACTCTGAAGCTGAGCCATTGTCGTTTCCTGTCTCATTACCGACAACTTTTCTGACTTTATGCGTCTCACCGTGTTCCTTTGATTCATTATCCCCACCCGCTACTTCACTTTTGCGTTTTCCAGAGTCCGCCATCTTTGTGTTCAAACGTTACAAGTAGCCAATCAGAGGTAAGGACTGAACTCTCTTGCGCTTATGTGTGGGGTTTCAGTCCTGATTTATTTACCGCCACCTACTGTATTGGGATGATCAGTGAGGAGGTTTTTAAATGAAAATGTGGTAATACATTTGCCAGAGGAAAAATAAAATAAACACATATTACAAAAGAAAAAGGCCAGAAGATTACGATATATAAGTACAAGTTACAGAAAACAGTACATACACTCAGTGACCACTTTATTAGGTATTTATTATTTTGTTGGAGTTATTGGTCTTCTGACGCCGCAGCCCATCCTCTACCAAGGTTCGACATCGTTGTGTGTTCAGAGATGATCTTCTGCATACCATTTGATGTAACACGTGGTTATTTGAGATACTCTAGCCTGTTTTTTGTTTTTCGCACCATTCTCTGAAAACTCTATATAGACTGTTTCGTATGAAGTTCTGATGTTTTGTCTGTACAACAGCTGAACCTCTGACCAGGTCTGCACGCTTTGATGCATTGCGTTTCTGCCACATGATAGATATTTCCATTAACAAGCTGGTATACAGGTCTTCATAATAAAGTGGTCACTGAGTGTATATAGTAGTTTAAGGCACTTTTCAGACGCGTCGTTTTTGGGAATTATGAAAAGTGAATAAAACATTTTGAACATGAATACATTAACCACAAATGTTAATCCACCGAGTCAAAATAAAAGACGAATTAACATAAAACTGGAAATGCTGCATTTGTAAAGTAAAATTTGATTGCCAGATTACGGTTCTTCCACCTTAATGTTCGCAGCTTGATCAATAAGATGGACTCGATCAGAATATGGGCTGATTCGACTGACTCTGATATTATTGTCCTTTCTGAGACATGGCTTAAAAAGTCAATCACGAATGACATGATTTACATAGAAGGTTACAATGTCTTTCGAACAGACCGTGCAGGAAAAGGGGGAGGGGTTGCAGTGTATGTAAAAAACAGCCTAAACTGCACTTGTATTCAATCCCTAACAAAACCGAAATGTTTTGAACTCTCTGTGATTAAATTATCGCTCCCAAACGGTTCAGACATTATAGTAGTCGGATGTTACCGCCCACCCGCAGCCATAAACGAAGCCACGACTCTACTCTCCAGCCTTCTCCATGACTGGACTAAATCCGATATAGTTTTACTTGGAGATCTAAACTGGAACTGGCTGACGGATTTATCATCAAACTCTTTCAAAGACACTTGTGACTCTCTCTGTTTGGTGCAGTTAGTTAACTCACCCACCCGGGTTAACCAAAAAGCTTTGGAGCAGTCCACTTTGATTGATGTTATTTTAACAAACGTACCTCACAGATTTTCCGCAGTTGGAACCTTTTGTAACGATATTAGTGACCACTGTGCAATTGCCTGTGTGCGAAACTGTAAGGTCCCAAAAGGAAAGCCGCGCTTTGTTTATAAAAGGCATTTTAAACAATTTGATGAGCAAGCTTTTCTGCATGATGTGCATAATAGTGATTTGGATATTGTCTCACTTATGACTGATGTGGAATTAGCATGGAATTATTTTAAATCCACCTTTTTGGCTATATGTAATAAGCATGCTCCTTTTAGAAAATACAGGATAAGTGGTAAAGACAACCCCTGGTTTAATGATTCTATAGCCACTCTTATTCGTCAGAGAGACAATGCCTGGGCTGAAGCCAAAAAATCGAATGTTCCCTTGGACTGGAGTTTCTATAGATCCTTAAGAAATAAGTGCACTAAACGAATTCAAAATTCTAAATGTGACTACTATCTTAATGCTATACATGACAACTTGAATGACCCCGCTAAGTTTTGGAAACTAGTTAAATCCTCCTCAGGTTCCATCACTCCAAACAGTCTCCCTGATCTCCTAAGAGAGAATCAGAGTGAAATCAAGGGCAAAAAGTATATTGCAGACAGATTTAATAGTCATTTTATTTCTGCCGGCTCAATCTTTCATTCCATCAGTAGACCTACAGGGATGCAATATGCTGCAGGAGAGCCTGATTCTGCCCCACATGAACCTGACAAGTTATTCACCTTTGCCCCCATTCTAACCTTTCAGGTTTATGAAGCTCTAAAGAGTCTAGACTTAAAGAAATCTTCAGGCCCAGACAAGATAGAGCCTTTTTTCTTCAAAACTGCTGCAGGTATGATTGCAGAGCCCATTACCTCCATTTTGAATCTTAGTCTTTGTTCTGGTGAAATTCCTAGCTCTTGGAAATCGGCCTTGGTTCTCCCTTTGCTAAAGGGCGGAGATCCCTCAGACCTAAATAATTATCGCCCTATATCAAGACTGTCTGTCATGGCCAAAGTCTTTGAATCTTTGGTAAATGAGCAGCTGAAAAAGTTTCTTACTGATAATAACATTCTTAATGAGTCTCAGTCGGGTTTCAGATCAGGTCATGGTACCATTACAGCAACTATGTTAGTCACAGATGACATCATCAAATCCCTAGATAAGAAGAAACACTGCAGCGCTGTTTGTCGATCTATCTAAGGCATTTGACTCTGTGGATCACGCATTGTTACTGCAGAGGCTTGGCTGCATAGGCCTTGGTGAAACGGCTCTGAGCTGGTTTAAAAACTACCTATCTGAAAGAACTCGGTGTGTTTCAGTAAATGACTACACCTCAGCTGCTCTTACTATAAACACAGGTGTTCCTCAAGGTTCTATTTTGGCCCCTGTCTTATTCTCCATCTTTATAAATGATCTAGGTAAAGATTTAAGTCCTGCCCGCTTTCATTTATACGCCGATGACACAGTCATCTACACGGTGGCACCCACTTTAAATCAAGCCATAGAGCTCCTGCAGGATGCCTTTCATACTTTAAGACTGGTCCTAAATGCAAAGAAGACCAAGTACATGACCTTCACTCGTTCTCGAGCCACTACAGCTGTCCCTACAGTCCTGACACTGGAAGGGACATGCCTTGAAAAAGTAGCCTCCTACAAATATTTGGGCATATGGCTTGATGAAAAGATGGCATTTGATGTGCACATTGGGAACCTGCTGAAAAAGCTTAGGCCCAAATTGGGCTTTTTCTTTCGTTTAAGAAAATGTTTTCCCTTTGAAGCCAGAACGAGAATTGTTCAGAGCTCTTTTCTGTCTGTGTTGGACTATGGTGACGTGATCTATATGCATGCTCCATCCTCCCTGCTTAAAAAGCTGGATTCTGCTTATCACGCTGCTATATGTTTTGTAACAGATGCAGGCTCACGTACTCACCACTGCACTCTGTATCAATCTTTAGGATGGTCCTCTCTGTATCAAAGGAGACAGTCGCACATGCTGATTTTTATTTTGAAGTCTCTGCTAGGCAAACTACCTTTATACATTTCCAGACTTCTGTCCTTTTATACCTGTACTTTTAACACCAGGCGAGCAGCTAATAAGATGCTTTTGGATGTTCCCTTGGTGCAGTCAGAGTTTGGCAAGACTGCATTCTCTTACTACGCCCCTTCCTTGTGGAATAAGCTGCAACAACAAATTAGTCTAGAGGCACTCCCTACTATTAGTGCCTTTAAGGTTATGCTACAGAGAGCCCTACAGGAAACATGTAATTGCTTTACCTGATGCTGACTCGATTATGCTTTTTTAAAATGCACTTGTAGCCTACTGCGTCTGTGTTTGACTTATGTTTTTTTTTTTTGTCATGTATATTGTATATGCCTTATTGTTTCTCATGTTGTAACTTTATGTGTGCCGTCTTGGCCAGGACTCCCTGGAAGAAGAGATCTTGTATCTCAAAGGTGACATTTCCTGGTTAAATAAAGGACAAATTAAAAAATTAAAAATTGCAAAACGAGGAGTGTCTTCTTCTCTCCGACTCACGTCAATTGCAGTTGACAATATTTAAGGAGAAAGGGTGTGAGTGACATTATACTACTTATAATTAAAGATGATGGCAATTTAAAGAATTTCAGCAAATTGTGACTAATTATTTAGGTAGGTTCAGGGGACCTTTAAAATGTACAAATCTTCTCCTGAAACTTCCGACTTGACAGTCGTTATTCTTCACTGTTATAAATCACAGTTAAATCAAACTTTTGACTGACTTAAAATCCAACATTCACAAACGTGTGGTTTATTTTTATTTTTTTAGGTGAAAAACAGAAAGCAGTCTCATTGCTTTATATTTTGACAAAGAAAATGGTCAAATCGGACTGAAGCAACATCAGAGCTGACAGCTGTATAAACCGCATCATTTATCAAACCATGTGAATTTTTATGATAAAGCTATATTCCAAAGTGCTGTATAATTGATGCTTCTGATTCACCCATTCATATACACACTCACACACCAACGGCGATTGGCTGCCATGCAAGGCACCAACCAGTGTAGTGTACTTGGAGAGAGTTAAAACTGCATGTTTAAGCAGAGTATTTATAAAAATAAATGTTTTTGCAAACTACTAAAATTACAGTTGTCTCGTCATTTACATTACATTACATCATTGGCATTTGGCAGATGATCTCATCCAGAGTGACGGACAGTTGATTAGACTAAGCAGGAGACAATCCTCCCCTGGAGCAATGCAGGGTTAAGGGCCTTGCTCAAGGGCCCAACGGCTGTGCGGATCTCATTGTGGCTACACCGGGATTAGAACCACAGACCTTGCATGTCCCAGTCATGTACCTTAACCTCTATGCTGCAGGCCGCCCCTAACTCATCATGAACTTGCCACAGAGAACAAGAAAGACATTTTGAACTGGTGGAGGTGATTATTTTGCCTGAATAAATCTTATGAAGATTAACAATAAAATGTTCAGATCTCCTGACTGAGGAGATAATGCTGATTATCTCCTCAGTCAAGAGAATAAATTACTGTTCATTTACACTGACATCTGCGCCAAATCTTACAATATGTACAGTATTTGAAATCAGTTAAAATCTGAGACAATTGAGAAGCATTTTACCGTTCCATAAATTTCCCATCTCACAAGTACTTAAAATCTTTAAAGAGTTTTTAAAGGAAGAAAAGTGTTGCTCCTCAGCCATGACATATTTTAAAGGTATTTTTTAAACACTTACAGTAAGTTACCCATTTACCATTCCTGTTTAACACTTATTTGCGAATTCCCCAGTCTGTTACTCAGAAGGAAGTAACATACTTAATAGTTGTAACAGAAACAAGCTATAAACCCAAGGTAAGAAATTTGACCTGACATACTGTCTACGGCAGAGTTCTAAAACTGAAGTCCTGGAGGTCCACTGTCTGCAGTAATTTAAGGCCTCTAAAAAAATCTTTAGCCAGTCAGTGACTTAAATGTATCACTTAGGTTATGAAGGGCCCCAGAGATTGGCAGATATCGAGCCCTCCAGCCCTCTGAGGAGCCCTCAGAAATAAAGGTACGAATACTGCCTAAAAAAGTAAAAATGATCGTTGCTGGAGCGGTACCCTATTGGTGCACACAATTGTATCCCTAGCCAGTAATAGACAACTAATGTGTACCTTTTTTGCATGGCAAATGTACTCATTTGCATGTAAAAAAAAACATTACTTTACTTTCAGGGTACATTTGGGAAATGCAATCCTTGAAGAACAAAAATGTACCTCCACTGTCACTTTATTTCAGAGAGTGCAGTCTAACACACCTGGTCTTCAGCATCACCCATTATTAGGAATGCTGAACTTTGGTTATTTGACCTGAGAGTAATGGCATATACGCATGCAGGCCAGAACACTCAATGAACAAACACGCCCTCCAAACTAGTCTCTTACTTATACCCTTCCTCCGATAGTAGTGTATTCCACTTCCTCCATCTCCTCTACGTTTCTCCTCAGCTTCCTCCAAACCGGTCTCCAGTTTAAACCCTTCCTCCTACAGCGGTGTTTTAAAGTTCCTCCATCTCCTCTAAGTTTCTGATTACTCCTTTCTGCTCGTTCCGCTCATCGTTTCCTCCAAACCAGTCTCTCGTTTCCACCCTCCCTCCTACAATGGTGTCTATTTCGGTTTCCCTCCCTTCTCCCATCTCCTCAACGTTCCTCCTCCTCTCTGCTCTCTGCGGTCCTCCTCCTGGGCCGGCCGTCTCGGCGCCTCTCGTTTCCCCTGCCCTGCTCCTCCGCCTGGGCTCTCTTCCTCGCCCCCTCTCACACGATGTTCCTCTCCAGAGCGGGCTGGTTGAAGAAGATTCTCTGGAAGCCCAGGCCGGTCAGGTCCAGGGTCTTAAACTTCCCGTCCAGAATGAGCTCTGCGATGGCCCGGCCGACGGCAGGGGACTGCTGCAGCCCGTGCCCACTGAAGCCAGTGGCGAAGTACATGTTGTTCACCAGAGGGTGCAGGCCCAGGATGCCGTTCTGATCGAAGGTGTTGTAGTCGTAGAAACCTGCCCAGGCGCTCGTGACCTGACGGAGACGGAGGACGGCAGAGCAGGGAGAAGCTTAAACGTGGGGAAGGTTATCACCATCAACGGTTTTGTGAGGTTAAAATGTTGACGCTGGTGAGCCTTACACTACATTACATTAATAGCATTTGGCAGATGCTCTTATCCAGAGTGACATACCGTTGAGTAGACTAAGCAGGGTACACCGGGGATTGAACCACCGACCTTGCGAGTCCCAGTCACGTACCTTAACCACTACGCTACAAGCCTTAAAACGAGTATTGCTTTAGATGTGTAAGGTTTTAAATTACATGAAGGTTTTTAAGTAATGGCACTTAGTCATTGCATCATGGAAGCTGGTACAGCCCCATAAGCTGAAAAACATCTGTTATTAACAGTGTTATTAAACATGCATAGCAGGGCTGCCCAACCGTGTTGCTGGACACCAACCGTCCTGTAGGTTTGCACTCCAACTCCAACAAAGTGTAGAATCAGCTGTGCCAAATCTGGATTGGAGTGAAAACCTACAGGAGGGTAGATCTCCAGGAAGTGGGTTGGGCAGCCCTGCCTTAAAATGTGTGGTCATTTTTATTTCACTTGTGGAAATATTACCTTCAGCTTCTCAAATGCAGGAACACGATTGGCCAAATGGGGCCAGATCTTCTCCTGGAAGAACTCGTGATCTACTTCCAAGTTAGTCGTCTCTGGTTCCTCTTCCTGTTTTGAAGGAAAGTTATTCAGACAAGCAAGAAGCACCAGTGCTACTGAATCGATGGGTAAGATGGTACCATCGCTCACCTCCTCAGGGGACATCCCTGTAATGTAGTTTCCCCCCAGACCTTCCCGCCGGAAGTAGAATCCCGAATAGTCGACCGCGAAAGGCGTGTCCAGACCTGGCCCCTCGGGACAGTTGAACACATAGATAAACCTGTGGAGAGAGACCTCCACATTGAATACCATCTAAACCAGTGATCTTCATTCCCGGGGCTGGGTGGGCCGCAGGGTCTGCTGGCTTTTGTTTTCGCCTTAATATCAGAAACTAGCAATCATCAATTCAGACCCAAGAAACCAGGTGACTGGAGTTAATCGACTGCTTTAAATGATCAAGCTCAAAAACCAGCAGGCCCTACAGCTCACTCACCAGGGATCAGCAACTAACAGTCCTCGAGTGCCAAGAACTGCTGGTTTTCCACCCTCCCTTCACTCTACCTTGGGAGTCAGGTGTGAAGACCGGCCAATCAGTAGGACCAATCACTCAGGAGAAAAGAAAACCAGGGCTGGACTTGCATTCAAGGGCCAGAGTCTCTGGACTAAACTATGACAAGGGCCAATATTCAAAAAGGTTCTCAGAGTATGAGTGCTGATCTAGGGTCAGAATATTATGTCTTAATTCTAAATTTCCTAATTATGAGCAAAAATGGCAAAGCACTATTCAGTTGAGATACAGTGGCCTGGTTTCACTCAGGAAGGTAGGGTTGACATTTAGGGAGCAAGCGCTTGGAATGATTTCACCATGTATCCATTACCTTCTGGAGTCATCTCAGGTCAGAATGCAGCTGGGTCAGGTCTGGCTGTATTTATGATGGTGCTGGATGTCATCTTTATATAATGTGAATAATAAGGGAATCTGAATCTGAACCCTTATAGGAATGGAACATGCTGTAATATACTGTAAATATGTTGACATTTTGGAAAGTATTTCTTTTTTAAAAGAATGCATTGCGATATCAGAATCTATTTTTTAATTTGCCAATATATTGCACGAGTGTAGCAATATAATGATTTATATCAATCACTTATCCAGAGTGACTGATTTATACAAGAGGACAAAAGAGCAGTAGGTTTGTGAATGCTCATCCATGTTGTTAGCTACACTGGGTACCTCTTCCTGGGCTCCACGGGGACCGAGATGCTGTTGGCCGTGTCTTCAGGCCCGGATCCAATGCCCGCCATCTGGGCCACCCTCCCAGAGTTAGCGCCCGCGGCGTTCACCACGATGGAGCACTCCACGGGCTGGTACTCCAAACTGTTGGGCATTCCGATCTGGTCAGGGGACGCAGCCACCAAACACCTCATTAAACTCCAAACTGACTGCATTTATGCCAACACTAAATACGGCTGTGCACTCTGTTTTTCAGTGTTCACACAAAGTACGGTTCTGAAAGGGAGTAATAGCAGAAACCATTTGTTCAGCCCAGGTAAGTGTGCATGGATGAACAGTAACTGGTAGTAGCTATGACTTTGTCAACCGTAGAGTTTGAAAACGCTACTGACCACCAGAATTATGCTCTGAGTGTGACCCAAACTATGTGATCACTAACAATGCGTTAAAAAATGTTTTATTAGTTGATGAACTGTAACTGATTCGTACTGAGGCAGAGAAAAATTTTCTTTCAAGAGCAGCCTTTGTGTTTACTTATAATCTGCTGAAGCATGTGTGTGTGCGTGAGTGTGTGTTTGTGTGTATAGGCACACAGAAGCTGTGAGTATGGTTAGGTACAGTTTGTCAAGCCAAGAACAAATCTGGTGTGAACATTGCCTGACAAACAGTTCAAAAATTAATTACGAAATTTATAATGGATATGCAATACATTTTTATCAGGAACCCTGTCGCAATAACCTTGGAAATCTTACAAGTACATTATTCCAAGCAATCATTCCTATGGTGAGGGGAGATTATGGATAATTAAATATCCTTGACAGGCTGCTCATTACCCATAGTTGACCGTATAATTTCAAAGTGGACGAGAAAACGCTGTAATTATCTATTTCTGCAAATTAGCTTTGTCATACTTACATTTACATGTCGAATTCTCTTTATGTCCACCACCTCTCCATCTTTTGTCACCATTGCGCGTGTTGTATACCTAAAACCTGAAACGCAGAAAGTGTGAGACTCACAATGCTTGTTTACTTTGAGGCTTTCCAGCCTGTTTGGCTCTTAAAGGAACAGCGCGCACTTGAATCTGTTCTGTTTTAATGGTCATCTATGTAGTCCTGGTCCTGGAAAGCCACAGGTTCTGTCGGTTTCCTGTTCTACCTCGCAATCGACAACCAATTCCAACCTAAAAACCTTGCTGTGAAAGAAACTGCTTTACTTGATCACAGAAGTCCTGAGTAACGATGAAAACCAGCAGATCCTGTGGCTCTCCAGGACCAGGGTTGAGTCTATACTGTTTGATCCATCCATCCATTGTGTTTGATTTGCACTTTGTTGTACGTCGCTCTGGATAAGAGCGTCTGCTACATGCCTCGTAATGTAATGTAATGTACTGTATAGAAAATGCCCTTTCTGATGATGTGAAATAGGCACACCTGTGACCTCTCCAAAGCACTGGAACACCCCCATGGACATGGCCTTGCGTCTGAAAGCGTTAAGTAGCGTCCAGGGGTCAAACCACCCCTCGTTCTCCAGACCTGAACACACGGGGAACAGAATGAGAGGCGTCAACCAGTCACTGTGAGCCATCTTTGTGCCAGTGTGTGTGGCAACTCGATGTTTACAGTTGAGAACCGCTACGCTGCTGGACCCAGATTACAGCAATCTGATATCACAAACAAGCGAGTTCAGTGTGCTTTTCAGTGTGCTGCCTTTGCGATTCATTAACCAAAGAAGAAGAAGAATCTACTTGGGAGTTAGCATCACGTGCGATTGTCGGAGAGGGGGACTGTGCTTACCGTAGGAAGCAAGTGCCACACCTTCAGTGTTTATCCATGGGAATTTCTCCTTCAGTTGTGTCGGAGAGAGAAGGGTGACTTTCGCCCCTGCATATCTAATATTATGAAAACCACAAAGAGAGAAATCTTCAAACACTGTTAAATGGTTACCATGCATACCAATAGTGACACACTCTTGGTCCATCAATGGAAAATGTCATAGGGAATTTAACCTCTTCACCGATATGACTGCAATTGAAAGATTATATAATTTAAAACTGATGGGAAAATATTCTGTGGTTTCCTTTTGATAGTCTAGAACTAAATTATCTGGTAATATTTTGTAAGAACAAATTGCTCTGTGTATATAAAGCACCATTTATAAAACACCCAATGGTTTCTAAATAAATTAATATTAATTAAGCACATGTTAACTGACCAGGATCAAAAACTAGACAAGACCGGACAGTCTAGAACATCAAGAACCGGCAGACTGAAAAACTAGTCCATTCCTAGATTAAAAATAAACAAAACTAACTACTAGAAACGAGTCCTTGCCTCTGGGTGTTGTAGTTTTCCTCCATAGCCTCTGCTCCCTTCTCACTGGCCAGGAAGAGATACCCGGAGTGATTGAACTGCAGGTCAACAGGGTCGTCGTTCAACACACTGAGGTTTTCCTATGGAGATAGAAAAAATACCTGCGCAGTCAACAGACAGTACAGAGAGTATAAGCAGGAGTGGGGCTGATGTTGGCAAAATGGTGAACTGTGCAACAGGGCTCTTTGTGCCTTTTTAAACCACGCTATACAGCAAACAGAAGTTGAAAGGTTGGTCATCTTAACAGATGCGTGCCAAAGTCAACATCTGGAAACGGTGCCGAGTACATGCATGAAGCACACTACAAAATGGCCGTTCCGCTATGATTACCTGGCTACCGTGTAAAGAAAAGTTTAACAATAACAAATGTACTGCAAATTAACGGAGACAGGCAGAAAGACTGACAGGCCCCCGCCTCCCGCCCTCACCCCCAAACCCAGTCACCATACGTTGATGTTCCTCATGAACTCTGCCGAGGACAGGGATAGATGGATATTCTCCGGCAGGGAAAACTGCTGGCGAATCCCACCGGCAGACAACACAGTGGAGGCCTGGGAGTACTGTGAACAAGGCCCAACAGCATCACTGACGGGAATAATACATTCGGAATAAACACAGGCGTGACATCACCTTACGAGAGGAAAACATAGCACTCCACCAATCACGGACTACTTTGGTAACAACCAATTGGCCAATGACTTAAGGATATACATAGAGGACCCTTGCAGGGATAGTAAAATATCGCTAAGAGTCATGAAAACAATATAATATAGAGAGGAGCTCCATCAATCTTGTTGGAAACAACCGACAGAACAATGCTGATGGTGATCAGTTGATACTTTCTGGCAATTTCCTGCTAATACCCAGAGGGATCCTGGAAGTACAGGGGGAATGCATCCACCAATCTGGGTTGGTGTTGTTCCACTGCTTGCTACCAATGCAATCTGTGACTGGTTGAGCTGCTTTCTGCTGTACAACATTATGATGGTCAGAACTGTGTCATCCAAATATTATTGTCCCTGGCACCAAAGGGGTTTCAAGGAAATATCCACCAATCAGTATTCCTTTTTTTTTTTTCAATGTAAAAAACCCCAAAACATTTACATTTATTTTCCTCACAAGACTTAAAGTGAG
Organism: Conger conger; assembly: GCF_963514075.1. Lineage (NCBI taxonomy): Eukaryota > Metazoa > Chordata > Actinopteri > Anguilliformes > Congridae > Conger > Conger conger. The sequence continues at coordinate 55,234,354 of NC_083766.1, forward strand.
ATTTTGGCGCCATGAAGAAAGCTCAAGTCCCAATAACTTACCGTGGGGTCCTTTTCCACCACCAGTACCCGCACCCCCTCCCGGATCCTCTCTTTCTTCTTTAGCCAGTAGGCTATGGACCAACCCACCACACCCCCGCCCACAATCAAGATATCGCATCTTTCTGGAGGGAGACCGTCCGTTATGCGTAAGGGGTTCCAGTCACTGCCCGGCCAAATGACTGTGAGCTTCTCCTGGAAATCTCTGATGTGTGAGTCCACATCTGCAACAAGCAGAGAAAGCGATACCGTCAAATCGGTGAGACGGGCAAAACTCCACGACAGTGTACAACAATTTAGCAGGCTACTTAGGATAAAGACCAGCATGAGCTGGGCTGATACACCAGTTATGTAAAGAGACTGTTCAGCAAAATTGGAAGGCTGAAGTACCAACATTTGAATGAAACGATTATTTGGAAACTTGCAAACTAAGTTACCAAGAAACTAAGAGGTCTGTACCTTGTAGCACGCAAAATAATAACACACAAAAAAATCTACACAAGGTCACCTTTGAAAAAATCCTTTCGTACCGATGTTCCAGTGCTGAAGCTTCTGGGTGAGGCAACAGACGTTAAACATGCATGCGAGGGAAAGCTGATTCCTCTATTAATACCGCTGCAAACGCGAGCTGCCTGTCTCCACGCTGTCATTGTGGTTCTGCTGAAAATAGGGACCGTATGGTCAAACTAAAACGCTAGCTTACGAGTGGAAGGAGCATCCATTCCTTACACATTAATACGATGTGTCTTGTAAAAAAACGATACGGAGATATCTATGCCCTTGAGACAGTACCAAAGAGCTCTGAACAGTATCTTACAGTAGGGTCAAATCGTTTGATTCGCATATTTAGAACAAGTCACTCCTCTTTTAGATGACACGTGGCCAGAAAGACGGAACTGAACGGCTACCCAGTCATGTGACGAGGGCAAGCACACAAAATGACGTATGAAGTCAGTACCTATCTCCAGCCAAGCCAAGATGTTTTATTTCAATTACATTTCACCCTTGTTTTATCCAATTGTAAAACTACTGCTTTTTTCGTGTGCTGTGTCCTTTGATAAGTTATACTTTCTGTGTCAAAGCGGATGGATGCAATCCTCTTATCGATTTTTTTGTTCCATTCTCCACGACAATTTAACAGTAATGATAATGCTAGACAGTATATCTTCATAATTCCTGGGTCTTGCTACCTTAATTAATGAAAAGTTAATTGTTCATTTCTTGTCGGACAATTTTAACTATTCAACTTCAAACTGAACCCCCATCAACCACCATAACCTCAGATAAATTAACTCGCATTTCCACGATTGACCAGCAGAGGGTACACTGCTCTAT